>NC_057861.1:364984452-365291417 GCF_019393635.1 Dromiciops gliroides | reverse complement strand
AATGAATTTACAGTCTTGTGCAGGAAATAAGAAAAGGGCACAAATAAGAATAATGCAATTTAAAATATTAAAGTCCATAGAAGAGGGACATAACTTTAAAAAGTAGTCTCAGGGAATCCAGAAGAGAAAATCTCTTTTAGCTTACATGTGAATGCAAATTTGAAAGATGAGTAGGATTTTAATAGGTGGGAATGCATTCTAGTCTAGTCATGTATTTGTGTGAATGAAACTGAAGAAGTGAGATAAATTGTGATAAAAATGGGAAATGGAAAGTAATCCAGTTTGATTTGTATGCATTATTCATATATTGGAAGTACTGAAAGATAAAGTTGGAAAAGTAAGTTGGAGCTAGATTGTGAGGAGCCTGGAATGTCAGGATAATCAGTATGAATTTTGCACTCTTGGCCCAGGAGTGGCAGTTGAAGGATTTGGAACAGGGAAATCATGTGAATAAAACTAGGTATTAGGAAGATTACTCTGGTAACACTGTGCAAGATGGACTAAAAGTGAGACCAAAGAATTGAAAACCAGTTAGAAAGTTGACTCAGTAGATGATATTAGTTAATGAATGAAATCTGTACCCTAAGAATTTATTCTTTAGTAAAATGGTGCAAGGCTTCATTGTTGCATATTCAGATATGAATCTAGGTAGAAAAATTTGTTAGCAAGTTCTTAGTAGTGACCAGAATCACTAATGAGCTAACTACTTCAGGGCAGTTCATTTGATGCTTTCTATCCCAGGTTCTCCTCTTTCTTGGGCATACTGATTAGGGTCCCTGATCTCCCAACAAGTAACCCTATCTCTCTTTCTTTCTCTCTCTCTTTCTTTTTTTGGCTGGACAATGAGAGTTAAGTGACTTGCCCAGGGTCCCACAGCTAGTAAGTGTCATGTGTCTATAGCTGGATTTGAACTCAGGTCCTCCTGAATCCAGGGCTAGTGCTTTATGCACTGCTCCACCTATCTGCCCCTACCCCATCTCTCTTGAAATTGCACCTAAGGTTCTAGCCTAGGGGTATAACCATTCATATTCTCACAGGAGAAGCAGTTGAGATATAATACTAGAGATCGCAGAAGTGGTAATAATGATAACAACATTTATAAAGTTTTCCAGGTTTGTAAAGTGGTTACATGCTATTTCAATTGATCCTCACAACAACCCTGGGAGGTAGGTGATATTATTCTGTCCATTTAAAAGATGAGGAAACTGAGGCAGAAAGAGGCCAAATGACTTGCCCAGTGTCACATAGCTAGTTAGTGTCTGAGTCAGGATTTGAACAGAAGCCTTTTAAGTCCAGTACTCTATGTACTGCTCTACCTGTCTGTTAAATTACAAAGGGTCGTGAATGGCTTTTCTAACTGTATAAAACTCCATGCTAGTCTTTATTAATTTGTCAGTTAGATGGAGAGAGAGAGTGTAGGAAAGGAATGGTTGGGGCAGGGTAAGAATAAGGACCAAATAGTATGAGAATGCCAGTGGTGCACTGCATAAATGAAAAAAAATGAATACGCACACAAATATTCACAGATATATAAGAAGGTATGAACTTTGAAGGCTCTGGATCAGATAAGAAGAGTTGTTTAGGTTAAGCATTCATTATTATATTCAGGAAGTAATTGTCATGCTATTGATCTTTTATAATGGGCAAGATGCACTAGAGCCATTTGGGGTTTCCTTCCCATTTCCCTCTGTTTGTTTTGTGTGGTATTAGCTATTGAGTTTATGTAATACATTTGTTTTCCCACAGTGTCTGCATGTGGTCCACAGTTGGGCCTTTTACTGCTCTGAAACTATGGCAGAGAAAGACAAACAAGTACATCTGAGAAGTGATGAAGTATTCTGAAGATTTTGCCTAAGGGCCACATATCCTATCATCCATGACAGAGCTCGGTCTCCTGTCATCTGGAAAGATTGCCCATTGGATGACATTTTAGAGGAGAAAGGAGTTTCTGAAGCATATTACTGTGGTCCTGAGCTAACTAAAGTGGTAGCAGTGAAAATAGCAGAAAAGAATTAGGTATAAAATATAAAAAAGAAGCCAAATTTACAGGATTTGACAATAATTAAAAAGGAGAGGTAGGAGTTAAAAATGACTGAGCTTGTAAGACTGGCTGCCTTGGAGCCACTTCAACATAAATTGAGTAATTAGAAGGGGAGGAAGGTTTTAGAGGAAGGACAGTGCCTTCAGTTTGAGTCTTTGCACGGTTCAGGCATGATAGTATATGAGATTGCCAATTGAGAAAAGAGGAAAGCACAAAAAAAAGAGCTTTGGGGGCTGCCCAGTTGGAGGGTAAGAGGAAGAAAAGAAGTAAAGTAAGAAGACTGCTTGAGAGTGCATTTTCACCAAAGCTCATAGTCAGATTATTTAAAAAACAGGGGAATGGTTTGCATTGTCAAAGCCAGCCCCATAGTGCTGTGTAACAACAATTCTTACTTGAAGCAGATGAAATGGGTCCACATCCTCCTTTTGATGCTACCTACTTGTGAAGTCTTGGCCAAATCATTTGCCCTCACTGGGTCTCAGATTCCTTATATGTAAAATAAAAGGACCAAACCTAGGTGGCTTCTACAGTCCCTTTCATTTTTATTCATTTTTATACTAAGATGAGTACTTTAAAGAGGCCCTTCATTGGTTTGGGAGATATGACAATTGAAGTTTTGTTGGCTCATTGCAAGAGAAACCAATTTTCAAAAGGATAAAGAGTGAGTTCATGGTGAAGATGTGGAGGTTTTAAGTACAAAGACAAGAGGTTTGCCAAGGAAGCACATGAGATAATTGGGATAATCCATTGTAGTTTGAGGAGGTAATAGGGACAGAGAAAGTGTGATAGGCAGAATAAGCATGTAATTCTGTGTATGCTATCAGAAAAGGTCGATATGTTGGCTTGTTGTGTTGACTTGCTTTTCTCTTTTTTTTAAATCTTTAAAAAAAGTTGAGGAGTGAGAACACGGTAACATGGTAAGGTTGTGGAGTTAGCAAATGTAGACCTCTTATAAAGCTGTAATTGTAAAGCGGTTTTTAAGGGGAAAAATTGCCTACAACCAAGCATTGTTTTTTTCTTACCACTAATTTCTCAACTTGGTGCAACCTATCATCAGCCTCCCCCTGCCTCCATACCATTGCTGTACTAAATGTGCTTTCTCAAAGATTGCCTTTAAGTAAATAATCATAAAAGCAGGTGGCTTTTTTCAGTCATCGTAGACATTGACCTCCCAGCTGTGTCTTACAGTACTAACTCTGGCCTCACTTTGGGAACCATATTCTACTTTAAATTTAGTCTTCTGGTTTATCACCTTGCTTCAAATCTTTGACCACCCCAATTCATAATGTACAGAACTGAACGAGTGATTTCTTAAGGGATAGCTCTGTCCATGTCACCTCACTACTCAAGAAATTCAAGTAGCTTCCTATTAGCCTCAGAATAAAATATAAAACTCTTTGGCATTTAAATCCCTTCTCAACATAGTCCTTTCCTGCTTTACTTTTTCAATATTACTGCATGATACCCCTTCCATGAGCTCTAAGATGGAGACTTAATGCCTCACCTCCTGTTCTTACATATAACACCTCATATCCTTTGGGCAAGGCAGCTAGGTAGCTCAGTGGATAGAGAGTGGGACTTCGTGTCAGAAAGACCTTGGTTCAAATCTGACCTCACACACTCACTAGTTGTCTAACCCTGGGCAGGTCACTTCACCTCTGTCTGCAGAGGAGACAATGGCAAACCACTCCAGTATCTTAGCCCAGAAAACACCATACAGGGTCACAGAGTCAGACAGGACTAAACAACAACAGTTTGTTTGGGAGATATTCCTTGGCACTGCCTATTCTCCTACCCTTTGACATTTAGACTTCTTGGCTTCCTTTTATACAGCTCAATAGCCCCTTCTTCACAAGGTCTTTTCTGGTCTCCTTATTTCCCCATGGATCCCCAAGTTATAGTGCTTTCCTCTCTAAGGTTACCTTTTATCCATTTTGTATATATCTTGTATGTTCTGATTTAAATATGTTGTCTCCCTCATTAAAATCCAAGCTCCTCCATGTGGGCAGGGAACATGGTTGTTGTTTTGTTGTTATTGTTGTTTTTTCTTTTGTAGCCTTGTTTCAAATCAAGTCTGAGGTAGTTTTAAGGAGAGACAGCCTTATGCTATGACTATATACCAGAGACGGAAATTACTTAGGATTGGCTGAAAGATTTCTGAGCACAACAGGACACACCTGTGGGAGAGACAATTTAGTTTATTGTAGAGATACTATCAAAGAGAGAAGCAGGAAAATGAGACAGACAGAGACAATCAGAAACAGAGACAGAGAGAGTTAGAGACACTTTTGAATAGTGACTGTAGTTCCTAGAGTCAGAAACATGTATGGGAGCCAGTCTATTATGTTTTTTTGCCCTCTAATGCTTGTAATTCTAAATAATAATTCCCTTGGTGATGTTCTTTCTCCTGGTTTGAGCAGAGATTTTATCCTGCTCTCAGCCAAAAAGCTCATTTACCTTTGTGTATTCTAACCTATAGAACTCTTCCAGTTTCTATTGCTATTTTATTCACTATTGATATTTGTATTGGTTTTTTGTATAGCTAGCATTTGGTAGAAATGGCTAAGCTGGTGAGTTTAAGCTAAAGGCTGGTGTCCCTCTTAAAATCAATCAGGAGAGAATGTTTATTCTAAGCCCCAGAAAATCATTCTCCTAGAGTGAATATATTTGAGGGATGTCAAGTGAATATAATTCTATTTCTTTTGGAGATAGGATAGCCTGCCCAACCTCTGGTGCCCCTGGATCACACCTACCCTTCTTCCCTTCCCATTTCCCTCCAGGTAAGCTAAGTGGCTGCCACTGCACAGATAAGCTCTCTTCCTATTTTCTGCAAAGGTGAGCCAGACCTCAAATTATATCATCCATGAAACCCACAAGCCATGTCACATATTTACATAGCACAGACCCACACATATACCCACACACCCATCTACCCACACACATATACATATATTTATAAACATTTAAATATATTTGTACACATATATACTTAAACTTATATTTATACTATATATAAACTTATATTTAAACATATATATTTACTGTTGAAAATTAAATTTAGTTATTTGCTTGTCTACTACAAAAAATGAATAAACATATCAGAGAAATCAATCTTATAATATCCCCTACAATTTGTTTGCATACCTCTCCTCCTACCAAATACACATACACAGAGACAAACGTGCTCACATGCATGTGCATGTGTGTGCATGTGCATGCATGCGCGTGCGCGCATGCACACACACATACACACACACACAAAACAGATCAGAGAACATGTCTACAAACCAGATCAGAGACAGACAGGAAAAAAACATAATACTGATTTATTCTGTCCCAAGAATAAAGAATCATGATCATGTGGAGACCCCCTCCTAAGAAGGGAGTTCAGGGACTCCTTCTTTTTTGAGGGTATATAATTTTTGTTGTTGTTGTTGTTGTTCACTGGTTGCAGGGTGTTGTCAGTTTCATTAACATGCTACAAATCAATCCAAAAACAAATACTGTAACAAGAAGGAAGGTAATGCAAAGCAGTTTGAACAATTCCAGTTATAACTAGTATGAAGGAAATATAGAAGCACCATGATAAGATTACAGGATTCCAAAAAGTAGTTTGGAAAGGATGAGGATGCTCAGATGTCCCCATAAAATAGGAATTTACTATCCTGAGGAAAGAAGTCACCAGGTAAGAATTTTTATCTGCTAGCTATCTGGGTTCAGTTTGGAGTTCTGTTGAAGGACATTTTGTTCCTATTAACCCAGGGTTTCATAAAAAATACTTTTGGCTAATAAGGCACCTTGATCAAATCCAAGTGGTCCATTCATTCATATTAATTGTGAGGAAATGGGGGTCATTGTCTCCTCTCAAAGTTTCCCCTGGGGAACAAAAGTGGAAACTCAAATGCTAATATTCACAGATGGGGGTTAATTCAAATAGAAAAAAAAAAAACCCTTCCCCGGGGGGAGTTGAGAGAAAAAAAATGAGGGGTGGGGATACTGGTGAAGATACTGTGTTTGATTAGCCACTTCCTGCACTTAGATCCTAACCCTTGAGTAATCAAAATAATGGTGAAAAAGGGAAGGGCCATTTTACATTAGGGATGGGAAGAGACAAAAGATGGACAAGGGGCAGCACATTCTGAGAATGACAATATATGGGCCTTTGACACATCACCAACCTGAGTTCCAGAAGTTATTGGAGTGATATTTCTTACATTAAATATGCATATATATACTTAAACTTTCTAATTACATTGTTTATCACAGTGCTTGACATAGTATATGCTTAATAAATGCTTACTGATTAATTGATATATAGCTTGTTGAAAAATTATAATGACACAGTGGCTTTTTTTTGCCTTTTTTTTCCCCATATATATAGTAAGCCTTTAATAAATGCTTGTTGAGTTGGATTGTAGTATGATATAGAGGAAAGATCAATGGATTTAGAGTCAGAACATCTTTGTTCAAATTCTGTCTGTATTAATGTGGGACTATGGACAAGTCACTTAACCTCTAAGCTCCTAATTTTCCTTATTTGTAAAATGAAGTGTTTGGCGTATATAGTACCCCCTCCCAAATCTGAATCTATGATCCCCTCATAATTCCAGCTATATCTTATAATACTACCTATCAACTATCTATGGTTCACCCCAATTAGACTACTGAGTACCCTAAATAAACCCTATTTATTTTTACCTTCCTCATATTGTTCCCTATGCCTGGGATATTCTCACCATTGACCAATTGAATTGCTAACCTTTCTTCTAAAGTCAGAGCCAACTACTACCTCCATTGAAAAAGTTCTCTGATTTGTCTGTCAGCTTTCCCCCTTGGTTTTCACACTCCACTAGGTTTGAACTTCTAAAATATAATTGTTACATTTTGTTTTGTATTACAGTTGTCTAAGTGTTGTATTATGAGGGCATGGAGTAGACAATGCCTTATCTAGATTTTGTGTATCCCCAGGTACTTTGACTGTATTAACCATTGAATAAGCATCTATTGAATACATTTCATTAAATGCTTTCTTAAGCCCTTTCCATCCTCACAGCTTTATGCTAGGCTCTAAGATATATAATGATAAGAAATAAATTTAAAAATTTTGTTGCATCAGTGAGGATTCACTGAGGTTAGACAACTTGAAATTTTAGTGGACCAGGGGCAGCTGGGTGGTACAGGGAATACAGTACTGGCTCTGGATTCAGGAGGACCTGAGTTCAAATCCAGTTTCAGACACTTGACACTTACTAACTGTGTGACCCCGGGCAAGTCACTTAACCCTCCTTGCCCCACAAAAAAAGAGAGAAAAAAGAAAAGAAAAAAAACTGTAGTTGATCAACCATTATAATTTAGTAATATTCTCTAGCATCACTGGGCAGTTGCAGACTACAAGTCAAAAAACAACAACAAATTATCAGGGTAATGTAGTTGGGAATTAGTAGTATAAAGACAGTAGAGCATCCAGAGAATAAAATATATTAATACATTATTAATGTTGAAAATGGAATCAGATATCATGAGAGACATAAATAAAAAACAGTATGATGGTAATATTGTGTTATAAAATCAGAAAGGATCAGGATTTTAACCATAACTTTGCCGATTAATGCTTATGTTTTCCTGAACATCCTTTGAACTCTCTAGGTCTCATTCCCACATCTTTAAAATGAGTTATCTAAAAAAAAACAGAAAAAAAATAAGTAAAATAAACAAAACAAACAGAAAAAGCAAAAAAAAAAAATACCTAAAACAAGAAATTCCCTAAAGGCCTTTCATTTCTAAAACCCATCATCCATAAAACCTGGGAAACAGAAGTAAACATTTCCTCTTAGGGTGATAGTTTTTGAAAAAAGGGATGCAAGGCACTTTAGACATAAAGAAAATAGACTAGGGGATATAAAAAGGAGTGTTTGATGGGGAAAAAAAAAACCCAGTACAATTAAGTAGGCCCAAAGTTCCAAGAATATTTTGGTGAAGGTTTCACCTTGACTAGATTCAACTCCCCCAAAGTAATCACCCTTTTTATGATTGGCCATTATTATTACATTTATTTGGTATAATGGCATCTTGGGATTTCCACCAATATTTTCTGAAACTTACAAAAATGCTTTCAGTTGAGTCATACTCTTGCCAGGGCTGATTTTGTACTCTATGCCTTTTGATTCATATCTGTGTCTTACCCAGCTCTATATTACCTCTCTGGGCCTGAGTTTTCTCATCTCAAAAAATCCGAGAATTAAACTGCATGGCTTTTGTGGATTATGATTTATAATTTCTTAATATTGTTGCAACCTCGATTTATATATCTAAACAATTATCTAACCTCTGAAGTTTATTGTAGAGGTCTGGATGACTTCAGAGATGCTTCAAGGAAGCTGGATAGTTGTAAGGAATGTTAGATCCCACTCAGGGCTCATTTTGGGTCCCCTGAGGTCTTGTTTTGAGTTTTGGGGTTCCCCAAAATAGACCCACTTACTGACTTACCTGCTGATATATATCTCAAATTCCCCTTCTTTTGGATTCTACCTATAGTCTTTCATATAGCTGTCCTTAATTCCTTTGTCTGACCTCTACATAGCATAACCTCACAAATAATTGAAGAGAGACCCACCTCTTCTTTCTGGTTCATTCTCTACCAAAAGCCCTAATAAATTTTTGTCTAAAAATATTTCAGATTTTAGGGTTTGTTCTCACAATACCTCTGAAGCCCCTACTAGATTTAAATCAGCCATCCAGTTAGTAAGCATTTATTGAGCATTTACTCTGTGCCAGGCAGAGCGTACACTATCTTAAATCAAATATACTATGTTTGTGATCCTTTTTTATTTACTAAGAACCTGAAGCATATTCTTCATTGCACCTATCTAAATCCATTGACTTTTTCTCAATACTAATTCACCTTCACCTCTCTGCAGTCTTTGAAACTATTGATCCTCTCTTCTCTCTTTAATACTTTCTTCTTTCTTGGGTGGGAAGTGGGTGGGTCAGCTATGTAGTGCAGTGAATAGAGCACTGGCCCTGAAGTCGGGAGCACCTGAGTTCAAATATGATATCAGACACTTACTAGCTTTGTGACCCTGGGCTAGTCACTTAACCCTGGATGTCTTAAATATCCAGTGTTATTTCCAGTCGTCCTGAAAATGTATTGAACCCAGATGGCTCTGGAGGAGAGAGTGAGGCTGGTGACTTTGCACAGCACTTCTTCATTTAAATGTAATTCACTGCAAGCCCTGACATCTGTCACGGTCCTCTTTGAGAACGAAGGACAACAACAGCAATTCTCTTTCCTCTAAGTTTTTAGAACACCCCTCTCTTCTAGTCTTCCTACCTTTCTGATCACTCTTTGTCTCCTTTGCTGGATCATCCTCCAGATTATGCCCTCTAAATTCAAGTGTCTTTTAGAATGCTATACTGGGCCTTCTCTACTCTATTCTTTTTCACTAGGTGATCTCATCAGCTCCACTGGATTTAATTATCATTTAATTACCATTCTGATGATTCTCAAATCTACTCTTCATGCCCCATTATCTCTGCTGAACCACCATCTCTTGTCTCCAACTGCCTTTCCAACATCTCAAAGTGTAAGTACAGTCAACATCTTAAACTCAATATCTACAAAACAGAACTCATTATTTTTCTCTCTAACCCCACCAACACCTTCTCTATTATTGTATAGGGCAACACCATTCACCTAGTCCCTCATGCTCACAATCTAGGAATCATCTTTGATTTCTCACTCTTTCTTACCTCCTCTATACAAACTGTTGCCAAAGCCTGTTGATTTTACCTTTGCAATATCTCTTCTCTTTCTCCTTTCCTCTGACAATGCTACCACTCTAATGCAGGCCCTCATTGTTTCACTTCTTGGTTATTACAATGGACTTTCAGTGGGTCTGCGTGCCTAAAGTCTCACCTCACTCCAACCCATCTTTATTAAGTCACTAAAGTGATTTTCCTAAAACTCAGGGCCAGTCATGTCACACCCTTCCTCCCTACTCAGCTCCAGTGTCTCCCTATTTCATCCAGGAACTAATACAAAATATTATTTGGCATTCAGAACCCTACATAAACTAGTCCCTTTGTACCACTACAATCTTCTTATACCTTACTTCTTGACCCATTCTCTTTAATCCAATGGCATTTTTTGATGAATAAAACACTTGATATCCACTCTGGGCATTTTTCTCTGGCTGTCCCCAGTGCCTTGAACATCACCCCCCCTCCTGTCTGACTATTGACCTCCCTGATTTCCTTTAAGCCCCAAATAAAAATCCCACCTTCTTACAGGAAACATTCCCCAACCTTTCTTAATTACAATACCTTTTCTCCATTAATTATCTCACATGTAAACTGTATAAATCTTGCTTTGTATATATTTGCTTGAATATTTTCTCTATCATTATATATTTTTTTTAAAATATCATATCCATTCCTTCCTTTATTTTTTTTTAATTTTTTTTTTTTGCAGGCAACGGGGGTAAAGTGACTTGCCCATGGTCACACAGCTAGTAAGTGTCAAGTGTCTGAGGCCAGATTTGAACTCAGGTACTCCTGAATCCAGGGCTGGTGCTTAACCACTGCGCCATCTAGCTGCCCCTATCATTATATTTTAAGCTCACTGAGGGCAGGGACTTTTTGTTACTTTTTGTATCCCCAGCACTTATAATAGTTCATAACACATAATAAGTACTTAAAAAATGTTTATTGATTGACTTACATATGCTCAAAGATATGACCAGATATTTTCTATAGACCAGGTAATACAATTAAATGGGTTAAAAGTTATTGAATAGGGGCAGCTAGGTGGCACAGTGGATAAAGCACTGGCCCTGGATTCAGGAGTACCTGAGTTCAAATCCGGCCTCAGACACTTGACACTTAACCCCCATTTCCCTGCAAAACAAAAAACAAAAAACAAACAAAAAAGTTATTGAATACAATTGTTTTATATTTTCAAAGACCATAAAGCTAATGATTTAAGACTCTAAAGGACAGAGATATTGAGAAAATTTTAAATCACTATTACTAATTAAAATTTTTTGAATATTATTAAATATATTCTCCACACAAAAATACCTATTTAAAAAAAATTCTACCTCCAGATTATATCTGTGGCCTTGCATATGACTTTTGCTTCCCAAAACTTTTTTTTTTTTTCCTGGCATTAACACAGGTTTAGATTTAATGAGATTAGACAATTCGTATATCTCTGATTCCTACTGGGGTTGTTTTCTAAATATCTATTAGTTAATTCAGTTATTAGGAACCTGAAATATATGTTTCCATAGGAACAGTGCTATATGTTATGATCATACTTCCAGTCCAGTGCCCAAAAGACTGCATGATGCACATGTCATTGTTCTTATTCAGCCATATCTAACTCATTGGGACCCCATATGGGATTTTCTTGACAAAGATACTGAGATAGTTAGCCATTTCCTTCTCCAGTCGATTAAAGCAAATAGAGATTAAGTGATTTACTCAGGGTCACACAGCTAGTGAGTGTCTAAAATGTTAAGAAAAGGCCCCTAGGCCAGTAAAGGGACCTGAAATGAAAAAAGTCAGATCAGAGATTGCAAAACTTTTGTTATCTGAGAAAAGGGCTTTAGGGGAGAGAAGATCCAATAAGGGAGCATAGAGAAAGTTCTCAAAGTCTCATATAGGTGAGTGGAAAAAGGGTGAGATAATATAGTTTCTAGAGACTTTCAGACAGGGAGCAGGGGTTAAGGGGTGAGGGATTTCTGTAGACACAATATGCAAGATGTTTAGGAAGTCTCAAGCAAAGTCTTGAGTCTACAACTGATGCTTAAGGTTGCCCTTGAGCTGTTGGGTTTCTGGCAGCTACAGGCATCTCCAAATTCACTTATTCCAAAATCACTGCTATGACAAGCAGCTCTGTGCATCAGAAATCCTTCTAATTGGCTGGTAGTTTTGTAAATCCCTTACCCTGCTCCCCTGTGAAGAAAGGAAGTTCTGGTATATAATATAGTCATTACAGAGGCCATGTTCACAGAGGTTAGATTTGAACTCAAGTCATCATAACTCCAGTCCTAGCACTCTATCTACTAAGTCACCTAGCTGCCCAGTATGATGAACATAGTAGGCCTTTAATTTTTTGGTTACTTAAGCTGAATTGAATTGTGTACTTAAAATATTGAATACTAGAATCATAGGTTTTTTGAGAGGGATAGAGCCTTAGAGACTAGCTTATCTCATTCATTTTACACATAGTAAAACTGAAACCCAGAAATACAAAGTAACATGACTTCTAATTAGTACCAACGTCATGACTTCAGCCCAGGTGAAGACTTGATACCCAGTCTAATATTCTTCTCATTGCATCATGCTGCCTTTATAACAATTTTAGGAAACCTAACTATTATATATAGGCAGTCAGTTAGTTTAGATAGTGTTAAAAAAAAAACCTATGAACTATTAAACATAAGAAACCTCAGTCCCAAAAAGGGGAACCTGAAATGAACCAGAGTCTGATCACAGTTTACACAGATGTATTTATTTCCTGAGAATAAATTTCTAAGCTGGAACTTCTGACATGTTCAAGGCCCAGTTGGAAAGACTGAGGTATTTATACATTTCAAACAAAGGGAGGCAGGGAATTTGAAGAGAAAGAAAGGAAAGAGTCCCTCTAGGGTTAATCCAAGAGGAGGAAGTAAGGAATTCCAGGTGCCACAAATCAGTCTGATAGTTGAAAGCTTGAGCACAAACAAATAAGATAAGGGGGACTCTATAGATAAGGATGTCTCATGAAGATTCTCCCAAATGACTCACAGTCTACTTCAAAGCTGCGATGAGCTTAATTTGCTTCAGAGATGCTGATTTTCTGCAAGTCCAGCTTGGTTTACTCCTGGTCTTTGAAAGGATTGCTGGTAGGCCAATCCAAGTCCTTATACAACTAGTTCTTCTGGTTACCTGAGTAATTGGGAGCGGGGTGTTAAGCAAATCAAGGTATCCATTTTCATAATAGATAGATAGGTAGATGGATGAATGGATAGATATATCTATGTGGAAAATGCATTCATCTCAATGTTGTTCAGTGATGTATCTGATATGTGGTGGTGATGGTAGTAAAAAGCAAAAGATTAGGGAAAAAAAAGATTTCATTCATTTAAATGATGAAAACCTATGTGGGGCAGGGATTCTCCCAATGATATAAGAAAATATAGAGTTACTTGTTGGTCTTAGGACCGTTTCTTAGTGGTGCACATTTTTTTTTCTCTTTAGGCTTAAGGAAAGGGAATCAAATTCCCACACTAAATCTCCTTTGCCTTTCTCGCAATTTAAAAGCCCTCTCAGGGCAAGCAAAAGTGATTCTGGCAGGTCATTCGATAAACATAGTAAGAATCTATGTTTCAAAATGAACACTTAGATTCCCCCTTTTCACCTATTGTTTATTCTCCCAGACCCAACTAGGAATATAATAGAATATGTTTATATGAATGTGTGGATCACCTGGATTTGATGGAGCTGCCTTATTATCCAAATGGATTTTATGAGACCTTAGATTAATAGGAGCAAAATGTCCTTTGACTAAAACTTCAAGTGGAACCCAGATAGCTAGCAGATAAGTCCCTATTTGCTAACTTTTTTCCCCAAGAGAGTAAACAAACCAAAATGCCCCTTTTGACTAAACTTCAACTGATAAGACTCCATTCATTATCTTCATTCCCCAAGAGAATAAATAGATCTTACTCTTCTCCTTAAAAAATATCTAAGCAGGGGGCAGCTATGTGGGGCAGTAGAAAAAGCACAGCCCTGGATTCAGGAAGATCTGAATTCAAATCCAGCCTCAGACACTTGACACTTACTAGCTGTGTGACCCTTAACTTTCATTGCCCCACCAAAAAAAAAAAATAATCTAGGCATCCTTGTCCTTGGTAAACCCTTCCTGTGTCTTTAAGATGCCTGTTGTTGTATTTGCTTTAGGTTAATTTGTATCATGCTAGTAAAACTGACATTATCCTGTAACTAGTGAGCAAAGAAACCTTATGAACTCTCAGAAAGAGGGGGTCTTCGAGCTCCTTTGGAAGGGCTCTCCAGCATGAATCATGCTTGCTTGTTTCTTCTTGGGACAAAATTAATTGGTACTACAAATAGAATCACAGAATCTTAAGTTGGAAAGATATGTAGTTGAATTCTTAACCATACAGGATCCTCTCAGTTCAGCCTGCCTTCCAGTTCTCTTCTCCTGACCTAAAGCACAATGCTCTTTTGAGATTTTCTAAGATTTTTCTGAGGCATGAGGTGAAAATTACAGCTAAGAGGAAAGTTGTAAAATGCTAAATCTCAAAAACCATCCAATAAAAATTGTCTTTGGTGCTAAAAGAACAGTAAGGAAGCAGTTCTCAGGCAGCTTATCTTTAGTTTTTGCTCTTTGAACATCCCACCCATCTTCCTTCTCTCTAGGAAGGGAATCTTGAAATTGGTCCAGTTTCCATTTCTTTAGTAAGGAAACCTCCATTTTTGTCTTCTCCAATCCCAACACCTCTTTTCCCCTTCCCTTTATAGACTGAGGGAATAACAGTATGTTTTGGTTTGTGTTTATTTAATTTTTTTTTAATACAGGAAGTCAAACTAATCTACACTTTGAGAGGAACACACACTTAATCATACATACATCTTTCTTTAACTAGACTTTTCTGTACAATTTCAATGGGAATTAAAGCAAAAACTATGAGATGAGAAACAGGTCAGAATCCTTTAGGTGAGATTGAAGAGAGGCTGTGGTTTAAGACAGGATCTTGAAAAATATTAGTGAGTATTGTGAATTAGTGATGAGAGAAGGAGGAACTAGACTGGCCATTGATTTACCCTTCCCCTCTTCCTGTCTTCCCCACTCACCATCACACATCCAATGGAAAGATTCCATTGAACTGTTGCAAGAAAGCTGACGTTGAATATTAAATATAGTTTTTGCACCCTTTCTCCTACAAGACAATAAACAGGTCAGAGACATCAATATTGTCTACAATTTGTTCACCCAGATCAGAGAAGGCTATTTCTGCCTCTCCTTACCAGAAGTAGGTAACTCACAGAAATCAGATCAGAGAATGGATAGGAAAAACATAATAACAATTTATTTTGTCCCAAGAAAAAAGGACCATGATCATGTGGAGACCCTTCTCAAAAGGGCTCAGGAATTCTCTCTTTCTGAGGGCATATAAATTTTGTTTTGTTTTCTTTTGTCCATGGGTTACAGAGTGTTATCAGTTTTAATAGTATGATACAGAAGTAAAGGCAGTTTAACAATTTAAGTTATAATAAGTATGAAGGAAATACCAAAGCATCAGGATAAGATTATAGGATTCTTAAAAAAAGGGTTTGGCAAGGATGATGTCCAGATTTCCCCATAAAATAGGGATGTACTATCCAAAGGAAAGAAGTCACCAGGTAGGGAATTTTATCAGCTAGCTATCTGGGTTCAATTTGGAGTTCAGTAGAAGGGCAATTTGCTCCAATTAACCTAAGGTTTCATTAAAAATATACTTTTGGATAATAAGGTATCTCCATCAAATCCAGGTGATCCATATATTCATATTAACACTGAGGACTATCTTAAGGATAAAAAGGGCTTGCAATGGTAAAGTCAAATAGGAAAGAGGGAAGGGAAAGAAACTGCAAAAACTTACATAAGAGAGAGGAAAGGGGAGTTAGTTACTGGGCAGCTATTCTTTTGTAAAGGATTTATATGTAACAGGAGGACATTTGTAAGTCAGAACTGTCTGTGTGAACAAATACATTATTCTTTGTACTTTCTGAAACTTAGAAAGCTTCTAATCATTATCTCAAAGATTTCTTTTTTAAAAAAATGAAAATGAAATTAATTAAAGTAGAATTAGACCAAAATGATGAAAATGCAGAAGGAACAAGAGACTTTTTTTTTTAATTTCCCCAATTGCAATATGCAATTGTGTCTATTTCCCCTTCCAATTTGAGGTTTTGCAAATGAGTTCAGTCAGTTTCTTTAGGCTTTTCCACTCGAGAAAAAGGAGCACCAAAATTGATGGGCAGAACACTTTTTCTCTTCTAAGAAAATTCATTTCACCTTAATCTGCAAAATACTCCTTTGTTTTTTGTCAAAAATTATGGGGGTGGACAAGCTGTATTTGGCTTTATGCAAATAAGCACCTACTTTGCATGGGAAATTCAACAAGGTAAATATGTAAATGAAAGTTAATCATGTGACTTGCCTAGGATTGTACAAGCTAATATAGAAGAAAACTTTATCACTTGTTGGTAAAATTTTCGGTGGTTGCCATTTCCTTTTCCAGCTCATTTTACAGATGAGGAAACCAAGGCAAAGAGGGTTAAGTGACTTTACCAGGGTCATACAGCTAGAAGTGTCTATGGCCAGATATGAACTCAGGTCTTCCTGACTCCAGGCCCAGGACTTTATCCACTGTGCCACCTAGCCACGTGTGTGTGTGTGCGTCTGTGTGTGTGTGTGTGTGTGTGCGTCTGTGTGTGTGTGTGTGTGTGCGTCTGTGTGTGTGTGTGTGTGTGTGTGTGTGTGTGTGTGTATCTTTTTTGTGGATAGTTGTTTTCATGTTATTTCCCCATTAGACTGAGCTCCTTTCAATAGCAGGGATTGTTCTTTGGCTTTGTTTATATCCCCAGAGTTTAGCATAATGCCAGACACATAGTACAAGGTCAATAAATACTTGTTGCCTTGACTTGACTTGAGATACAGGTTGAACTAGATGGCCTCTGTTCTAGCTCAGTAATTCTGGGATTCTGGATATTTCTTGAATAATGAAATAATGTACATTAGAGCATTTTTAAACAAAATTTTCTGTGGATAAATGGATCCTATTATCTCAGTGACTTTCAAGTTGTTAGAGTAGAAAATGTGTGCCATTTATAAAACATGGATATGATCTTTGTTTAAAATCTCTGCACAAGTCCTAATTATGAAAAGTTAGTGTAATGTCTCTATGCCCCTGTGAATATCACTTATACTCTCTGACCCTCAGTTTCCTCATTTCTAAAAAGAGGCCATTAAGTAAAGAATTTAAAAAATCCTATTCCAACTTTTCCTATTACTCTAAGATACTAGAAGTATAATATGGGATAAACCAGTTAACTTCTGTGGGGCTCATTTTCCTAATCTATAAAATCATAAATGTTATCTAGACAATTTCTAAACCCCTTCCAGGTCTAAATCTTTGATCCTATTTTGTAATAATATTTCATTTATCAGGTCTCTAAACTGTTAAGATCATATACTTTAAAGGAAAAATGATCAATAATGATATAAAAATAGTATTAAAATTATGAGTAAGTATGTCTTTGGAGTGCAGTGTGTTGGGCTGTGAAGAAAAAAAAACAAATGTGATCAGAATGTGTTTTTTTTACTGAATTATTACCCTTTCTAATGAAGGCCAAATAACAAGATCTTATTCTATCCTTATTTCTTATTTAGACTGAAAACACAAAGATTTCCTGCATACAATATCCTTTAGCTATCTTCAACCTAACAAATGTTGTACCCCAAACACAACTAGGACCTTTCTTGACCAACTTCCTTATCAGGAAAAACTATACCCATTGTTTCATTTAAATGTCTCCACATGTTACTTACTAGTTGTGTACTTAAAGCAGACCTGAAAAATAAAACAATTTGTACTCGAGAAAGATGCTGCTACCAATAAGCATTATTTTTATTACCAAACTAATAAATTTCTTTTAATTTCACTTTGACTACTTACTTTGACTGTTGTTAGGTAATATCCTACCTGGCTCCTGTGATGTTTAAACTCTAATTGTGATATCTAAAAATCTAATGTGTGGTCACCATAAATTTGAAGATTATAGCACCAATCTTTGGGCATTAAGTATTTATTACAGTATATTAGGGGTCAGTAAAGAGAACATGTGGAGTTCAGAAGGAAAGATGCTAGCTCCCTGCACCTGCTGCTCCTACCAAGACCTCCAACCAAAAGAAGGATCCATGTTCTCTTGAGCAGAAGCTCCCTGAGGGCCTGTCCAGATGTGGTCCCTACACACAGCTCCAAGCTAATTGGCTGGTAGTATTGTTTGGCATGACTTACAGGTGGTTCTATGAACAGATATAACTTCCAGATGTTAGTCACATGCTTTCTCCTCAGGGGGGCATTGCCCTGGTTCTCAGGGTCTTTCTTGGCAGAGGGGTGGCACCCTGATTCTCACACTCCCCACTGTGCTTCATGAAGAAACATTGTTTCCTTACATGAAGCAATAATATTACATATACTTATGATTAACAAAGTAAAGGGAATGAAAAGAGACAAAAAGAAATTGAGTGGCACATTAACAAAGGCTAAAGGGGGCACTCTCCTTTTAGCAGTTGAACATTACAAACAGAGAAAAATTAAAGGGGGCACTACCTTTTACTAAGTGGACATTATACACAGTGTATACAATGGGGAAAAGGAAAACAGGAAAAGGTCCATTTAAGACTTTGGAAGTCTTTTCTCAGATGATTCGTGGCATGTCCTCTGGGTATAGCTGTGGAATGGAAGTCTTTCAGGTGTGGATGCTGATGATCAAAGCTAGCAAGTTTCATCTGTAGAGTTTTAGGTGTGATTATAAAGTCCCTCAGGTGTTTCAGACACTGGTAATCAGCTGGGAAATTTTCCTACAAAATTGAACTTAACACAACTTTAAATAGCTTTGCCAATAATCAAATCAAACAGTGAGAGTTCTCAAAAATGTGTCTAAAGAAATTGATAATCTTTTAGAGATTTTATAATTATTGTCCATTTGTTACACATGAAGCATATAACAAAAACAAAAATTGAAAAATTCTCTAAAACTTAATATTACCACACTACTTTTCATGGAGAATAAATTGAGAAGACAATTGTTATTTTAATTTAGAAAATATTTTTCATCTTTCCTTCATCACTTTTTGCATCATCTGCCTAATTATCCTCATGACATTATGAGAAATTAAAGGATCTAATATAATTGGTAGCAGATGTCAAGGCCAAATCCAACATTGTATTTATTATGACATCTGAGATAATTATGGGGGTTACCATAAAAGAAACAGGATAAACTGAGTCAGGCTTAATCAGATGCATAGGATTGAGATGTCCATGACATCAGGCATATAGGAGGGGGAATTGAAGTCAAGTATCGAATGAGATGGTATAACCCGGCCACCCAGTGACATCTGGAAGAAAATTAAACCAAGAAAATCCAACCTCAACTCTATAGCTGTTTTCTTGGTCTTTCCCAAGGCAGTGCAGTACCTCGACTTTGTACATATCTCCCCTTTTGTGACAGTTCAATGTCTATTCTTGTTTGTATTCCTCTCATGATTGGCTGTCATCTTGGCCAAATGGCAGCTGGTAACTCAGAATGAAGGCAATTAATGTCTTAAATGATAAATTTCCATAATCCAAATCTCTAATGGATTTAAAACTTGAGCATAATGATGACCATAAAAATGTGAATCTGCCTAGACTCAGAATATAATATACAATTATGCAATAATATCAAATAATTTTTTACTAAGTATACAATTACCTTTGTGAAATACAAATTAAAACACAATCATAAAAGAATAAGAATCTCTATGAAAATGAGCCCATACTATTGAGTTCAAAATATAGTTGCAATAGCATAAAAAAGAAACCCTTATGCAACATTTGAACTGACTTTTTTTTAGTAAGTCTAGAACATTTTTTATTTCATATCTAAAATCTCCAAATCACAAATTATTTTGCAAAATATGTCCCTATTTATGGCAACAATAAATTTGACTACATGAATATGAAGAAACTTTTGCAAAGGTTCCCCTTTTTATGCTTAGCAAAAATAATACTTCTAGAATTAATTTATACTTGCTATGGCAACCAATTTGCCAGGGAAATGCTTTATAGAATTTGATCGAATAATCAGTTAAAAAACACATACAATTTAGAATATGGGAGCACAATACTCCCAGAATTAATATTGTATTATGAAATCAAAACCATCGTGCATTCATTCAAAATTTGATAGATAGATGAGTAGAATAAAATATACATGGAAGAATAAGAGACAATGAAATTCAATGGTCTACATGTGCTGGTATCAGTTTTACGTGGGAGCAAAAACATCGTGTTACTATTTAATATGAAAAATAAACCTTTCACATCACATGACCCTTATTCTCACAACTCTCAAAAACTTAGGCTGAACAATTCACCAACAGTGATGATTTGTGAATTTACAAGTATGAGGAACTCTTCTGTAGGGAAATCTTTCCACCAATCAAAATGAGTGTGCCCCTTCTCTGCAAACTAGAGTTTAACTTTCCTGTGGTACAAAGAGGTTCTGTAGTTTTTTCATCCTCATGAAAGAAGTCTGTATGATAGAGGTAGGATGCAATTATAGTTTACCTGAATTTCTAAAGAGGAGCTCTAAACACTGAACCATGTTGCTTCTATTTTAGTATGTCATAATGTAAAAATACTGAATTATTAAAGTTTCCAGAACTTCTAACATGCATAGTACATCCTATATGGTTTCCATAATAGAGTTAGGAATATAAAATGTTGTAGTAATTTTGCCAAAGTTCTCAAAGCCATCAATTCTTTAATATTTTAAATTTACAACAAAATAATTTTTGAAATTTTTCTTCTTAAACTTTTAAACTTATTTTCCATCTTCTGAACTCAGAATTACAGGGCTAAGGCTGGAAGAGACTTGAGAGTTTCACTAGTCAAATAGCCTCATTTTATACATGGGAGAAGATAACAATGTTGTAAGGGGCAAAGGTAGGACTTGAGTTGATGGCTCCCTATTCCAGAGCTAGTATTCCTTCCACTTTCTCTGAGAAGCTTCCTTGACTTTTTTCCAGATAGCTTTAGTCATGAATACCTATATAATTTGATTAATTCTTGGACTGCCAACTATACAATTCATAAACTGAAACATTCAATTTTTGCCTGAGAATGATAACATGCTCTTATGTTTTCAAATGGCTGCCATTCATCAATGATCAGCAAACTACAAAATTGATGCTTCCTTTGTTGTCTAACCTTAGTGCCCAACCTTATTGTTTGTATATTTAATCAATTGGTTGCCTTCTCTTCAGGTCATAACAATGATCATAGAACTTGATCATTCAATCTTTCATTCATTGCTTCAACATATATTTGTAACTAAAGTACAATGTGCATAGTACTAGTTACAAGGCTGAATAGTAATGATTACTCATATTTGTTTAGCATTTTTAATCTTTACAAAGGAGGTCCCTACAATTTGCTTGAGGTTGTAGGATGGTGAAAAGCACACCAGATTTTAGAATTAGGATGCACTGATTTAAAATCTCCCCCTCTAACAATTATAACCCTTGTAACATTGGACAAGTCATTTGACCCAATATTCTTGAGATTTCTCATGTGTAAAATGAAGGGTTAGGACATGATGGCCTCTGAAATCTCTTCCCACTCTAGCCCTTTAAAGGTAAGTGATAGATGAGTAGATGAGTATTTTTATCCCAATGACAACATGCAGTCTCTGCCCTCAAGAACCTTTTAAACTAGCAAGGAAGCTAAGCCAAGGGTATACAAAATATTGTCATTTGACTATTTAAAAAAAGAAAAACATCTTCTTTGATTTTCTGTAATTTTGTTAATATAAGTCTGACTTTTGTTATTTCCAGAAGCTCTTTTTATATATGAGTTAACATTCTTTATAAAATCTCAAAAGCAGTATATTTCAAGTGCAAAACTTTTTTCTTTGTTTTTGGTATAGTTAAGGCTTTCATCTGAGTAAAATGGAATGGGGAAAAAAGGAAGAATAAAGTGACAATAGAAGATTGTTGTAATGCGATGATATGCCTACAATTGAAGCAAAAAACTTTTATGTTACTATTTAATATGAAAAATAAGGTTTTCACATCTGACCATTTTTTTAGGTTTGATGAACATTTTGTAATTGTTTTCTGTGATTAGCAATAAGTACTGATAAAGCTAAAGCTGATCCTTTGTTTAAAACAAAGAAACAACAAATCTGATAACGTCCTAATTCCAGCAATAGATATACTGAAAAGTTATAGAAGGAAGATTATGTACACCTGTATGTGTTTGAAAAAGAAAGGGAGAAAGAAACACTCCATTTCCTCAATGTGTAATGCATTATTCCTTTCTTTCTATGCCAGAAACTCATTTTTTTTGCTTTTGCAATGCAAAGGAGAAAAAAAGAGAGAGAGAAAATTTACCTTGATTTGTCATGTGATTGGTTTGGATCATGCAGCTTCTTAAAGTGATTTAATTATTTCTTTTTCTTTTTCTTTTCTTTCTTTTTTTTTTTTTTTTGGTGAGTCAGTTGAGGTTAAGTGACTTGCCCAGGGTCACACAGCTACTAAGTGTCAAGTGTCTGAAGCCAGATTTGAACTCAGGTCCTCCTGAATCCAGGGCCTGTGCTCTATCCATTGCACCACCTAGCTGCCCCTAAGTGATTTATTTCTACCTAGGCTCTTAGTATTCTATTCACTCTAGCTGCAAGGTAGCCAGATTCTATCTACATTGCTTGAAATGTGGAATAACGAAATATTGTCTGTGAATAATATAAGAATATTAATAATAATGATCATGAGAATGATTATTAATAGCTATACCAATAATTATTTAGGTATAATTTAAGGCTTATAAAATCATTCCCACTCTTTCCCCCTATAAAAACAAAACTAAAAAAACCCAACCATATGAAATAGTGCAATCAGATATTTTACAGATGAGAAAACTGAGGTAAAGAAATATTGACTAACTTACCCAGGGTCAGTACAACTAATAAGTGACCAAGGAGGTATTAAAACTGGATTTTCTGAATTTAGTATATGTTTCACTGTCCCATTCTGTCTATACATTTTGTTGTTCTTGTTTAGTTCTTCAATCACGTCTGATTTTATAACCTTATTTGAGGTTTTCTTGAAAGAGATACTGAAGTGGTATTATACTTCCTTCTTCATTTCATTTTACAGATAAGAAAACTGAGGCAAACAGGGTTCAGGAACTTGCCTAGAGTCACACAACTAGTAAGGGTTTAAGGCCAGAATTGAACTTAGGATCAATTCATGTCTTCTTATGGTTGACTGAATTCTTCATATTCCTATTTTATTACTGTATAATTCTAGTTAATTCAAAAACCATGACAGAGGGTGTGGGTATAAGTTGATTTTGATGTGATGATATGAAAAATAATAAAGGGGTGAAAACTTATTGTATTGGGAGAAGAGGAAAGGGGAGGAAGAATAGGGTAAATTATGTAACTTGACAAGGTACAAAAGGCCTATTAGAATAAAAAGAAAGGGGGGGTGGAGCTAGGTGGTGCAGCGGATAAAGCACCAGCCCTGGATTCAGGAGTACCTGAGTTCAAATCCGGCCTCAGACACTTGACACTTACTAGCTGTGTGACCCTGGGCAAGTCACTTAACCCCCATTGCCCTGCAAAAAAACAAACAAACAAACAAACAAAAAAAGAATAAAAGGAAAGAAGGGAGGGGGTAAACATTGTTTGAACCTAACTTTCATAGATTTTGACTCAAAGAGACAATGACATAAACACTGAGTTTGGTATAGAAATTTATCTTACCCTATAGGAAAGTAAGAGGGAAAAGGGGAAAGAAAAGGGAGGGAGGTGATACAAGGGAGGGAAGAAGTAGGAGGGAAAAGAAAAGAAAGAAAATGGGTACTGATAGAAGGGAGGGGAGATTAAGGGAGGTAGGAGTCAGAAGGAAAACACTGGTGAAGAGAGACAGGGTGAAAGATGAGAAAAAAAGTATAAACAAAGGGAAAAATGGGATGGAGGAAAATACACATTTAGTAATAATAACTGGGAATGTGAATGGGATGAACTCTCCTATAAAACAAAAATGTATAGCAGAGTGGATTAAAAAGCAGTATTCTACAATACATTGTTTACAGGAAATGCATTTGAAGCACAGAGATATCACCACTATTCGATATTTTACTAGAAATGTTAGCTATAATAATGAGAAGAAAAATAAATGGAAGGAATGAGAATAGACAATGAGGAAACAAAATTATCACTCTTTGTAGATTATATGATGGCATAGAGAATCCTAGAAATTCAACTAAAAACCTACTTGAAATAATTATCAACTTCAGCAAGGTTGCAGGATATAAAAGAAACCCACATAAATCATCAGTATTTCTATATATTGCCAAAAAAGCCCAGCAGCAAGCATTAGAAAAATAAATTCCATTAAAAATAATTGTAGACGATATGAAATATATGGGAGTCTTCCTACCAAGACAAACCCAGGAACTATATGAATGCAACTATAAAACACTTTTCACACAAATCAAGTCAGATCTAAACAACTGGGAAAATATCAATTGCTAATGGGTAGGCCGATCTAATATAATAAAAATTAAAATTCTATCAATATTAACTTATTTATTCAGTGCCATATCAATCAAACTACCAAATACTATTCTATAGAGCAAAACCATAAAATAAAATAAAAGTCATCTGGCAGAAGAAAACGTCAAGAATATCAAGGGAATTAATGAAAATAAAATGCAAAGGAAGATGGCCTAGCCATACCAGATCTAAAACTATATCATAAAGAGGTAGTCATCAAAATTATTTGGTACTGGGGAAGAAATAGAGCAGTGGATCAGTGGAATAGTTTAGGTACACAAGACAGTAGTAAATGACTATAGTAATCTACTATTTGATAAACCCAAAGACTCCAGTTTCTGGATTAAGATAGAGAACATTATGAAATATAAAATTGATAATTCTGATTACATTAAATTAAAAAGATTTTCCACAAACAAAACCAATGAAACCAAGATAAGAAGGAAAGCAGAAAGCTAGGAAACAGGTTTTTGTTGTTTGTTTGGTTGGTTTTTGTTTTTGTTTTTGCTTGTTTGTTTTGTTTTTTTACAGCCAGTGTTCCTGATGATGGCCCCAAATCTCAAATATAAAGAGAACTAAGATCAATTAATAAGAATAAAAGTCATTTCCCAATTAATAAATGGTCAAAGTATATGTACAGGCAGTTTTCAGAAGAAGAAATCAAAGCTATCTATAGTCACATGAAAAAATGCTCTAAATCATTTTTGATTGAAGAAATGCAAATTAAAACAACTCTAAAGTACCACCTCACATCTATCGGATTGGCTAATATGACATAAAAGTAAAATGATAGATGTTGGAGAAGATGTGAGAATATTGGAACACTAATGAATTGTTGATTGAGTTGTGAACTGACCCAATCATTCTGGAGGGCAATTTGGAACTATGCCCAAAAGGCTACAAAACTTCTCATGCCCTTTGACCCAGCAATACAATATTAGGTCTGTATCCCAACAAAATTTTTATAAATAATAATAAAAAAAGAAAAGGATAAAAGGACCCACATGTACAACTATATTTAGCTTTTTTGTGGTGGCAAAGAATTGGAAATTGATGGTTTGGCCATGATTTGGGAATGTCTAAACAATTTGTGGTATACGCAATTTTATAGCCCTTTGGGCATAATGCCAAATTGTTTTCCAAAATGATTAGATCAATTCAGAACTCCACCAATAGTGCTTTAGTGTTCAGATTTCCCCACATCTCCTTCAACATTTGTCATTTTCCTTTTCTGTTGTATTAGCCAATCTGAGAGGTGTGATGTGGCACCTCAGAGTTGCTTTAATTTGCCTTTCTGTAGTCAGTTGTGCAGCTAGATGGCATGATAGAGTGCCAGGCCTGGAGTCAGGAAGACCTAAGTCCAAATCTGGTGTCAAACACATACTAGCTATGTGCACAGTTTTCTCTTCTCTAAAATAACCTGGAAAAGGAATGGCAAACAACTCTTTGCTAAGAAAACCCCAAAAGGGGTCACAAATAATTGGACATGATTTAAATGACTAAACAATAACAGTCAATATTGGTTTATACAATGTTTACATATCCTTAGAACATTTATAACTTTGGGAGTGACATATTCTTATAAAATTGCATCAGGTCCCTCTATATTTGAAAAATAGGCCTTTACTAGAGAAACTTGGTGTAAACATTTTTTCACAGTTATGAATACTAACTCCATCTTATTTTCCTCGTTTTTCCTCTCTCTCTTACCTTTCACTCTAACCCTCCTCAAAAGTGTTTTGCCTATTACTGCTACCTCCACAAATCTTCCTTCCTTTTTCTCACCTTCTCTCCCATTTCTTTTATGCCCTTCCTTTCTTACTTTCCAACAGGGTGAGATAGATTTCTATACCTGACTGAGTGTATAAGTTATTCCTAGTTTGAGCAAAATGAAATGAATATAAAGTTCAAGTGTTGTCACTGTCCTCCACATACAACATCATCCACTACATTGCAAAAATTCTTTCTTTAGTGAGCTTTAGTATTTATTTTTCCATTTGGTTAAATCTGTTTGTATAGAGTTCTCTTCAGTATATTTATAAACCTTTGTACCATTTAACCTATTCTTTTTGTTAAGGAGTTATTTTCTTCAGTATATTTTTGTGCCTCCTTTACTAAGCTGTTGACACTTTCCTTCATGAGTTTCTTACATCATTCTTATTTCTTTTTTTCTAATTTCTCTTCCACCTCTCTTATTTGATTTTTTAATCTTTTTTTTTAGCTCTTCCAGGAAATTTTTTTGACCCTGAGACCAAGTCAAACTTTTTCTCTTAGTCTTTGGATGCAATAGTTTTGACTTTGTGGTCTTCTCAATGTCTGTTTTGGTCTTCCCTGTTACCATAGTAAGTTTCTATGATTAGGTTCTTTTGTTGTCGTTTGCTCATTTTTAGGCCATTTCTTGAGTTTTGACTATACAATAACATTGGGCGTTGCTCTCAGTGTTGAGGGGACACTGTCCCAAGCTTCAAGTTTTCCATGCTGCTGTTTTCAGAGATAGTTATAGAGGTCTGCAATTCTTCCAAGGTGACATGAAAAAAGTAGAGTTTTGGTCATTGATCCTCTGCTGTGTTGTTGTTGTTGTTGTTGTTGTTGTTGTTGTTATTTGTCTTTATTCTCGAAGAGGACTGTGACATTGGGGTGATGTCATGACTACACTAAATTGGAATTAAGTGAGGGAGGGGTGTGCACTGTCACCAACTTTACTCTTTTTTCCAGAGCCACCTGAGTCTAGTGGCAAGACATATATCAACATGACTGCAGATGGCCCCAGATGTTGAAGGCAATTGGAGTTAAGTAATTTGACCAGGGTTAAGCAACTAATAGGTATCAGAGGTGAGAATTGAATTCAGGTCCTCCCAACTTCAGGGCCAGAACTCTATCTACTGCACCCCTACCTGCCTTCTGGCCTGTATTCTGTTCTATGAGTAAACACAAGTACTGTTGTATGCCCTGGAATTGTACCCAAATTCCCCCCTCCTGTGGTATCCCTCATTCTAGTCTGCTATTGCTCCTACCAACAGAATCGTGTGTGCAGTGCCTGTTAAGAGTCTCCTGTAATCTCCAGACCATTTGCCTGACACCTTTATCATCTACAAGCTAAGAGTTCTGGAAGCCAATGCTTCTGATTCAGTCACCTCAAAGGCCTGCTGCTGACTTGCTGGGAGCCAGCTTGTTCTGGAATTCACTCCACTCTCACCCTAGTCTAACAGACATTTAGTGCCAACCTTCTAAGTTTTCTTGAGCTGGAAAACTGTTTCACTCTGTCCTTTGAATAGTTCTGCCATTCCAGAATTCCTTTTGATGTGTTAATTTAAAGTTGTTTTGAAAGGAATTGGAGAAAATTCAGTTGAGTCCCTGTCTTTTCTTCACCATCTTAACTCTTCTTCCCCATATGGTTTTTAATAGTTTGTAATTCTTATTTTGAGAACTATTTGTATCTTTTAACTACTAATTCATTGAGAGATAGTACTGGATGTCATATATATGTCAATTCCTCATATTGCTTAGATGCCATATTTGATGTAGATTCTTTTTCACCAGTTGATATTTTTACCTTTTATTTTATTTCTTACCTCTTATTCATGTTACATTTTTGCTTAGCCAAAAATATTTGTTTTGTTGAAGCTAATTTTTTGCTCTTTACTTATGTTTGTTTAAGACTTTCTCCTGTAGATATCACAAAGATGTGTGTATATATATGTATGTGTATACATGTTTTATTTATATATACACACATATATACATATATATACATGCATACACACACACATATAAAACAATTGTAGTTGTTGCTGTTCAATCATTTCAATAATGGTCTATTTTTCATGATCCCATTTGAACTATTTTGGAAAAAATACTGTAGTGGTTTGCCATTTCCTTCTCTAGCTTACACAGAATTGAGGAACAGGTGCAGATAGGATTAAGTGATTTCTCCAGTGTCAGCTAGTAAGTGTTGAGATCTATGGTTGGATGTGAACTCAGAAAGATTAGGCTTTGACTTCAGGCCCAGCACTGTATCCACTGTGCCACCTAGCTGCACCTTTTTTTAAAAAATAGTATGGCCTCTGTTATTCAGGTCATAATAATTTTGAGCTTAAATTGCTGTGTATAGTGTGAGTTATCCTACATGTAATTTCTTTCAAATCAATTTCCAGTTTTTGCCTCAGTTTTTGTTGCATTCAGGTAGCTTTCTAACCTTTTAAACTCATGTTCCTTTTAAAGAACTCTTATCGAATGCAGTCATATAAAGGCATGAAAAACTGCAACTTTCAGCTCTCTTGCTTTGGATACCATGCCTTTCTAAGTGGAATTTATAGCATATTTTTTGTTTGTTTGTTTGTTTTGCTTACACATCCTACTGTTGACTCATATTGACTTTTTTTTTTGCACGAGGCAATGACTTGCCCAGGGTCACACAGCTAGTAAGTTTCAAGTGTCTGAGACCTAATTTGAACTCGGGTCCTCCTGAATCCAGGTCTGGTGATTTATCTACTGTACCACCTAGCTGCCCCCTCATATTGATTTTTAGGTATTAAAATCCTAAAATCATTTCCACCCCAAAGAATTATCTAGTCGTACTGGCCATATTTTGTACTTGAAAGGTTAATTTTTTGAAAAAAAAAAGTAAGAGCTTACATCCATCTTTATTAAATTTCATCTCATAAGCATTAGACCAACGTTTTAACCTACAAAAATAATTTTAGATTATATTTTTTTATCCAGCATATTCCTTATCTAGCAAAATCCTCCCCATTTTGTACCTTTTATAAGTTTGATAAGTATGCCATATATTCTCTCATCTAAGTCTTTGATCAAGGGGCAGCTAGGTGGCACAGTGGATAAAGCTCTGGCTCTGCAATCAGGAGGACCTGAGTTCAAATCCAGCCTCAGACACTTGACACTTAATAGCTGTGTGACTGAGCAAGTCACAACCCTCATTGCCCTGCCAAAAAAAAAAAAAAAGGAATGGAACTAAGTCTTTGATAAATGCTTTGAAGAACACAGATGTAAAAGATGCTTCCTGAGAGATATCACATCATATTTAGAACATAATCTATGGAGCATTACTCTTTTCAACCAGTTCTTAATTCACTTAAGTATACTACTATACATCTTGTTTATGTCTTCAGCTTCTTCACAAGGATATCAGATCATTTTGCCCAATATCTTTCTGAAATTTAGGCCAATTATCTGCACAACTTTCCCCTGCTCTATTCATATAAATATCTTGTTAAAAAAGGAAATAGTGGGGCAGCTAGGTGGCACAGTGGATAAAGCACCAGTCTTGGATTCAGGAGGACCTGAGTTCAAATCCACCCTCAGACACTTGACACTTACCAGCTGTGTGACATTGGGCAAGTCACAACCCTCATTGCCCTGAAAAAAAAAGTGAAATAGGGTTAATCTCATTCACTAAGACATGGCGGCTGTTTGTGATTATGGCTTCTATTTCTAACTTCACAAAGCAAGCCTTTGTTAACACATTCCATAATTTTGTCAAGAAACAAAAGCAAGCTTATTGGCCAATAGTCTACCAACTATGCTCTGTCTATATTTGAAAATCTGTACAATTTTGTTCTTCTCTAATCTTGCATAACTTTTGTCCTCCAAAATCAATTGTAACTACAATAGCTCATTGATTATGCCTACAATTTATTTTAATACCCTGATATCTAGTTGCTCTGGGCATAAATGTGTGATCTCATTTGAGAGCCACTACATGTTCTCTTACTATATCCATTTTTTCTCAGGTAATTGCTATTCATGATATTCACAAATTGCAAACTAAAATATGAGTTCAGTAATTTGTGCTTGGAATAACAAGATCCACTATTATAAGAAAATATAAACTAAAGATATATGTATATGTATAGAGTGATACATATATATTAACATATACACGTTTGTAATACACCTTCATATATATGAAATATACATGTATATACATATATATGAAGTAAGACCTAAAATCCCTTTTCATTATATATGTATTACACAAAATCACGTATATGTATATATACATAAGAACACACATAAATATTTTATATATAAACTTATTTAATAATATAGGCTTTATGTTTCAAAAATTGTTTAAGGAAACACTATAGGTATAGTCATTTAATGGTATTTTGCATTATTCTTCCCTTTTGCAATAGTTTTGGTTAATATGCAGAAGTAGAACCAACTGCTTTGAAACTAAAGTGCTCAGGAAAATGTCAAGAGATCAATTTGATGTAATCAGAACTCTGGACGTACGCACTGTAGAATGATGAACAGTAAATTATTGAAGTGCCTCAATTTGAAGAGTACTTTAAATATCATTTAATTATATCTGTGCAAAACATAAAAAATATAAATGCATCATCCAAAACATCTAAAATTAGAATGAACAAGATGAGAGAAACATTTCTAAGTTCACAGAGAAATACTTAGACACTTAAACCTATGGAAATACACATATATATATATATATATATTAAATTCTGATTATCAGAAGAAGGTTATCTTCATTGTGGTATATCCATAGCAAACCTTAATCTTAAATTATTTTAAATAACACCTGCTCTTAATCTTGATATGTCAAGCAAGAATTCTTTACTCTTATTTAGCATAAATCATATAGCCTAGCAAAGAAACCAGCATACTTTGTTATCATTCCTTCCCCTCAAAAGACAATTTGAAAAAAAGAACAGGTTTGGATATATATATATATATATATATATATATATATATATATAGTCATTCTGAGAACTGAGGCTATTTATCAAACTGAATAGGAAAAGAAATAAGGGAAAGGAATTTGGAAGTGTTAAGCAAGATGTCATGTAAGAGAAGCCAGACTTAATATTTGTGAACTAATTAAAATTAATACAATATTAGAATCTATTAATAGAAGTTTAATGTCTAAAGCAAGGGAAATAACAATCTTGCTGTGTTCTGGTCGCTGGCAGAGCATGCCTAGAGTGTTATGTTCAGTTCTGTTAAGGCTAAAATTCTAGCTAGTCTGTCTAAAATATCTAATGAGTGGTCGCCAATAAATTATAAGCTTTAGCAAGAGTTAGACTTTTAAGCATTTATTAAGGAGAATAAGAATTTGGTAAAGAGAGAGAGAAAGGCCTAGATTTCTATCTATTAAAGGGAGAGCACATTTTTAGCTCCCTTCTCCGCCAGCGTCTCCAGGAAAAAAAAAAAAGCGAGCCCGAGCGCCAGTCTCTTCCTTCCTCCTCCCACTAGCCCGCGTCACTTCCTGACTCCTGGTCTTGCCCTCAAAGACCTTCCCTTCATGGGCAGAACTCTTCTACAGTAAGTATCCAGCAGGTGGCGTTATTCCAATCGTTACAGTCCCCCCTGTTGTTCCTCAAGAAACAAAATGTTTCCTTGACGGAACAGTAAAAAGAATATAATAACTATTGCTAACTAATAATATGTGAACAACAATATAGAAAAGGAAGAGAGGAAAGTTTTGTCCAGAGGGGCGATTTTTTTTTTTTGTCCTCATGAACCGACGCTTTGACATTGGTCTTGCAAAGGGAGGGCCTCTGCAGAGAATACATGTTACAGATGGTGTATATTATAACAGAAAGAGAAAAAAAAACAACAAAAACAACAAATCAAAACTGTTCATTTAAAGTCTCTGAAAGTCTTTTCTCAGATGTCCTCTAGGTGTAGTCGTGGAATGGAAGTCTTTTCAGGGGTTGATGTGTGGATGCTGGTAATCAGCCAGGAAAATTTCCTACAAAATCGAGCTTAACACAACTTTAAAATAGCTTTGTCAATAATCAAATCAAACAATGAAAGTTCTCAAAAACATGTCTAAGGGAATTCATAATCTTAGTTGTTACACATGAAACATATAATAAAACAAAAATTGAACCATTCTTTAAAATTATATTATTATTATAGTCCCCCTTTATGGAGGGTAATTGAGAAGACAATTGCTGCGATATTAATTTTTTAAAATAATTTTTATCTTTGTTTCATCATTTTTTGCATCATCTGCCTAATTATCCTCATGCCATTATGTGAAATTTAAAAATCTAATATAATTGGTAACAGGTGTCAAGGCCAAATTCAACACTGTATTTATCATGACACCTGAGATAATTATGGGGGTTACCATAAAAGAACAGAGAAATGATGGGATATGAGCATTCCCACACTTGAGCAATATGTACTGCCCATGCAGTATGTCAGGCTTAAAATAGGTGGATGGAATATATGTCCATGCCACCGAACATATTGGAGGAAACTGAGTCAGACTTAATCAGATGCATGGGATTGAGATGTCCATGGCATCAGGCATATAGGAGGGAGCATAGAAGCCAGGTGTAGAAGTGAGATGGGTGGGATCAATACTTCCAGCCATCCGTACAATATTGTGGGGAAAAATAAAATAAAATATTAAACCAAGAGAATCCAACCTCAACATTTGTCAAAAGCCGTTCCCTCAGCCATACCTTGACTTCATGCATGTCTCCCCTCATGTGACAGTTCAGTGTCTGCTCTCGCATGTATTCCTCTTGTGATTGGATGGCATCTTGGCCAACTGGCATCTGATAACTCAGAATAAAGGCAATTAATGTCTTAAATGATAAGTTCCCATAATCCAAGTCTCATATGGATTTAAAATTGAGGATAATAAATGATTGCAAAAAATGTGAATACATCTTGACTCAAAATATAATATATAATTATGCAACAATTTCAAATAATACCCTTTTTTTTTACTTAGTATACAATTACTTTTGTGAAAAATCAGAACATATTTAAATACAAGTTAAAGCACAACAGAATCTCAAAGAAAACTTTTTTTTTTTGAAAAAAGAAAACTTTTACAAATGTTCCCCTCTTTTTTTTTTTTTTTTGGAATATGCTTATCAAAAATAATACTTCTAGAATCAATTTACACTTGCCATGGCAAACAATTTGCCAGGGAAATGCTTTAAAGAGTTTGATCAAATAATCAGTTGAGAAAAAATAACAAAAACAAACAACTCAGAATATGGGAGCACAATACTCCTAGAATTAACATTGTATAATAAAATCAAAACCATCTTGCAATGTTTCAAAATTAGATAGACAAATGAATAGAAGAAAATACACATGGAACAATAAAATACAGTGAAATTCAAACTAAGGAAATCTAAATGAATATGAACTTAATATCAATAAGAGTATTATAAAATATAAACTTGATCATATGACTATAAAAAGCTTTACAAATATTCTCCTTGTTTTAGAAACTAAGTATAAGACACAATCTCAAAAGCATGAAAATCTCTATGAAAATAAACCCATACCATTAATTTCAAAATGTATATGTAATGGCATAGAAATCCTATGTAACCTCTGAACTGACATTAATACTCTGAGTGAATTCAGAACACTTTTGATTCCGGTATCTAAAATCCCCAATACTCATATCAATACCTTGCTGCTTACTTCTACATTTCTGTAAAATATATACCCTTCCATGGCAAAAGAAGCAGAGTCTTGAACTATGTTGACTGTCATTCTTATTCAGCTTAAGTTTTTCTTCTTTAACCCCTCTATATTGTCTGTCGGAATTTTCACCATACAAATGCTTTATAAGATTACTAATTAAAGACAAAAGCAGGTTAGCAAAATTATGAACAAAACGAGCATATCTGGAATTTAAAGAGTTTTCTAAGATTGTCTCAAAAGCACAGCCAAGCCAGGGAAGGGCTGAGCCTGAAGCTGCAAATGCAGGTAGAAAAAGTTGAGCATGCGCATCAGATCTCTGGACTTCCCAGGCAGGGGAAGCTATGGCCTTGGCCATAGGAGGAGTAGAGGGTGGGGTCTGGAGAGGAGGGGAGGGACCAGAGCAATTTGAATCAGACTTGATTTTGAACTCAGGCCTGGATTCCTCTTCCCCCACTTTGCCTCCAGGTGCTAGGGGATTAAAAGCTTCTAGAGGGTGGGTCATTGCCTCCAGGCATGCAAAATTAGAGCAACAATTAGTGTTAGAACTGGGAAAAGCTGCGGGAATCTCTTCAGGTTTCTCTGAAAAAGCATGGTTGGGAGAGGGAGAGATATTTCCTTGTGTGAGTAAGTTGCTGGCTCTTTTAACAAAAAGAAAAAGAAAAATAGAAAATCCACAAAAACAAAGCATTAACATGATCTTATCTCCCATTTGTCTGGTTAAACAGACTAAAATCAAAAATAGGGTAATTAGGGAGTTTAAAAGGTCCATTCGAAAAAATTTAAAGGGAAAACACAGCCAGTGCGCCAGTACTTAGCAGTTTAAAGGGTAGGGGAAATTTCTTACCCAACCGGAAGATCAGAAGTGAGGTTCAGCTTTCCTCTTCGTGGTCAGCCATCTGTTAAGGCTAAAATTCTAGCTAGTCTGTCTAAAATATCTAATGAGTGGTCGCCAATAAATTATAAGCTTTAGCAAGAGTTAGACTTTTAAGCATTTATTAAGGAGAATAAGAATTTGGTAAAGAGAGAGAGAAAGGCCTAGATTTCTATCTATTAAAGGGAGAGCACATTTTTAGCTCCCTTCTCCGCCAGCGTCTCCAGGAAAAAAAAAAAGCGAGCCCGAGCGCCAGTCTCTTCCTTCCTCCTCCCACTAGCCCGCGTCACTTCCTGACTCCTGGTCTTGCCCTCAAAGACCTTCCCTTCATGGGCAGAACTCTTCTACAGTAAGTATCCAGCAGGTGGCGTTATTCCAATCGTTACAGTTCTTATCATCTCATTTAAGGAAGGAAGTTGACAAATTGGAGCATGATGCGGATGTTGTGAAAATTGGAGATCATGCCATTAAATGATTGGTTAAAGAAGTGAGGATGGTTAATTGACGGTAGAGAATGCTTAGGGGAGACAGGATGATAATAATAATTAGCATCTATATAGTATCCTAAGATATGCAAAGCACTTTATAAATATCTCATTTGATCCTTACTCCAAATACAATGTTCCATCCCCTGCTCTCCCTATGTGAGGTTTGCTCTGTAAAAATATTACACAATGGGATAAAAGTGACAAGAGACAACATTCAATATAAAGAGAGGAGGGTAACAAACACTTAAAAGATACCTACTATTTATATGTGCCAGGCCCTGTTCTAAGTACTTCACAAATATTTTTCATTTGATCCCTTCAATAACCCTGTGAATTAGGTGCTTCTATTATACCCATTTTATAGTTGAGGAAACTGAGGCAAAGAGAGGTTAAATGACTTGCTCAAGGTTACATAGCTAGCAAGTATGTGAAGCCATAATTGAACTCATCTTCCTGATTTCAAAGCCTAGCACTTTATCCACTACAAGGAGGAAATAAACTTCTAAGTAATTAGAATTGTCGCATCAAGGAAAGAGTTATATCCAAAGGCAGCAAGATCCTTATCCTTCAATGTCTTCAAGCAAAGAATGGATACCCACTTGAGAGAAATGCTGTAAGTACATTTGTGTTCAGATCTGTGTGGAGGAGACACCCTCTGTCATTTCTTCCCACTCTGAGATACTGATTCTGTGAAAGCAGAAAGAAGACTTAATGAGCCAGATTTTCCCAGTACATATATTTTCATTTGTAAGCTGCATAAACTATTTCAGGACCCTATGCTTACGTTTTACTCATTTAATGTACTGACAAGCACATTTGTAAACCTGAAAAGAAAGCTTGCAGTCTTTATAAGTGATTAACATCTACCCTGGGAATGCAGCATAAGCAAAATGAATCTAGCCATGGTCTATAGTTTTCAAAACATCAGTAGTAATTGTCCGGTGGAAATTTCAGTGCAAAACAACGATGATGACAAAAATGTGCTTTCTATGCCCCAAGAACATCAACTATTTTTACAAAATTATTGTGATTTCTAAAAATGAAATATTCTAAATGCTTTGGCTATTTGATATTCACAAAGAATTGTGATATGAATGAAAGTATAAAGGCTTTAAAAAACTTTTAAAAAATTCATTTCAAAAGTCATCTTGGCCCTGTGTAACTTGGTGAACTAGCTAAATAACAACCAGAAAATATGTAGATCTGAGAGGTAATGACAAAGTCTTTAACATGTACATAGAAGACAAGAATAAAGAGACCCAGAAACTATGATAAGATTACAGTGTGTAGGTATTGCTAGTCTTTCAAAAAAGATTTTTTTGTTGCTCAGTCATTTCAGTTATATCTGACTCTTTGTGACCCATTTTGGAGTTTTCTTTGCAAAGATACTAGAGTTATTTGTCATTTCTTCCTCCAGCTTATTTTGCAGATGAGGAAACTAAGGCAAACAGGCTTAAGTGACTTTCCCAGGGTTACACAGCTAATAAGCCAAATTTGAACTCAGGTCTTCATGATTCCAAGGTTGGCACTCTATCCATTGTGCCACCTCACTGTCCCCTCTAAAGAAAGTCATGTTAATATCCACATACCAACATTACTTTTTGTAATCACAGCTAATACTACTTTTGATTTGCTAACAGTAATCATCTTTAGTCAGGGTTAATCTAAATCAATGAATGGCAGGAATGATTCTCATTCCCTGCCCCTATTTAGGGCTTCATGGGGTAGCATAAACATCTTACATTTTTACTGAAGCAAAGAGGAAAAGTAATAGTTGATAGAGACAGCATTGCATAGTGAAAAGAATGTTCTGCTGAATTGAACAAAACCTGGTTCAAGTCCTGCCTCTTACTTTTATCCACTGTGTGTACCTAGTAAGTCATTTAACTGCTTAGGGAGTATATATAGACAGCCAGTTGGTATTGGCCGGCATTAGATAAAGTTTCCACATTGAGAACTCCCTATAAAAGTGGAGAGGGGGTTAGGCAGAGGAACAGATAGCTGTTTGCTATTCTCAGGTACTTGGTCTAGTGACCTAATTTCATGGGAATTTGCTTGACTTATTTGATAAATGAATTCTGAATATATAAGCTTAATAAATATATCTAACTTGAAACAATTGTTATACAATTAAAGTATATCAGAGAAACTTTGGGAAATTTCACAGGGTCAGGAACATTTATATAGGATACACACATATGTATAATACTATAGATTGAAGAAAGTTGGCAGTCATTTATATTAATTATGAATATTGATATAGAATAATTTCGATATAATGGAATCTCATGATTTTTCAGTTTTCTTAAATACTACACAATTATTTTTATTAATTCCCATTTAGATGTTTTCAACAACACTAAAGTTAGAACTTCCTCAATGTTGACTAATCTATTTATAAAAATATTTCTACTATCATATAGTAAGAAATATATAGAGTCTAAAGTATAAGTATTTAAAATATATAGAGTCTAAAGTATAAGTATTTAAAACAAATAACTAGTTATAAATTTATTATCCCCATAGTTTGGATATGATCTCAAGACTATACTACCAGAGGACAATAGAAAGAATGAAAATTTTCCCCATTTATTTGTTTTTCATGTTTTATTATTTCTTTATTTTTTTTAATGTAATAAACATTTTTATTTATAGTTTGAGGTTTCAATTTTTATCCCTCCTTCTATTCCCCTCCCCTCCCTGAGGTGGTAAGCAATCAGGTATAGGTAATGCATATATGATTCCGTAAAACATTACCATATTAGTCATTTTGTATAAGAAAACTTGAATAAAAAAACAAAAAATGAAAGAAAGTAAAAAATAACATGCTTCAGTCTGTTCCATAAATATGAGTTCTTTCTTTGGAGCTAGATAATATGTTTCATCAATAGTCCTTTGGGATTTTCTTGGATCATTGTATTGTTGAGAATAGTTAAGTCATTCACATTTCTTCATCAAACAATATTGCTGTCTCTGTGTACAATGTTCTCTTGCTTCTGCTCATTTCACTATATATCAGTTCATATAAGTCTTTTGAGGCCTTCCTGAAATCATCCTGCTTGTCATTAGCACAATAATATTCCATCACCATCATATACTACAGCTTGTTTAGCCATTCCCCAATTAATGGGTATTCCTTTGATTTCCAATTCTTAGCCATCACAAAAAGAGCTCCTATAAATATTTTTGTATAAATGGGCATTTTTTTTCTCTTTTTTGGGGTGTCTTTGGGATATAAACCTAGCAGTGGTATTGCTGGATCAAAGGATATGCATGGTTCTATAGCACTTTGGGCATAGTTCCAAATTGCTCTCCAGGATAACCGGGTCTTTTCACAACTCCACCAACAGTGGATTAGTGTCCCATCTTTCCCACATCCCCTCGAACATCCAATATTTTCCATTTTTCTTATTTTTGCCACTCTGATAGGTGTGAGGTGATACTTCAGAATTGTTTTAATTTGCATTTCTCTGATCAGCAGTGACCTAGAGCATTTTTTCATATGATTATATGATTTCTTTGTCTGAAAACTCCCTGTTCATATACTTTGACCATTTATCAATTATGGAATGGCTTGTATTTTTATAAATTTGACTCAGCCATGTTTGCATTTTAGAAAGATCAATTCGACAGCTAAACGGATGATGGATGGGAGTAGGGAGAGACTTGAGCCAGGGAGACCAAATTGTAGGTCATTGAAAGAGTCCAGGTTTGAAGTAATGAGTGCCTGCACAAGGGTGATGGCCATATCAAAAGAGAAAATGTAGCATATTTTTTATAAAATGTTATGAAAGTAGAAATGCCAAGACTTGGCAATTGATTAGATATAGGAGGTAAGAGAGGGTGAGGAGTGAGAGATGAGTCTTAGGTTATAATCATAGGTTTACTAATAGGATGCTTCAATAGTAATAGGGGAGTTAAGAAGAAGGGATCATTTGGGGGGTTATTGATAATTCTTGAGTGTCAGATACTGAGACAACTAGTTCAAGATATCTAAAAGGCAGTTGGAGATGCAAGACTAGGTCAGCAGAGAAATTAGGGCTGGAGAAGTATATTTGAAAATCATTAGCCCAGATATTAACAATCTACAGCAGCTGATGAGATCATGTAAGGTGCAAAAATTCTAGCTAGTCTGCTAAAATAGCTAATGAGTGGTCGCCAATAAATTATAAGCTTTAGCAAGAGTTTAGACTGTTAAGCATTTATTAAGGAGAATAAGAATTTGGTGAAGAGAGAGAAAAAAGAGGCCTAGATTTAGCTATCTGTCTTGGGGAGCTACAGTTTTCCTGCTCTACTCTCCTCAAGAGTCCTGGCGAAAAAGAGCATGAGAACCAGCCTCACCCCCTCTTCCTCCCACAAGCAAACGTTACTTCCTGACGCCAAAGAACCTTCTCCTCATGGCAGAGCTTTCCTACAATAAGTCTCCAGCAGGTGGTGTCATTCCAATCGTTACAGTCACCACTTGAAATAATTTAGAAGAAAAGAGGGCACAAGATAGAACCCTGTGGGACCCCCAGTGTTAGCAAGTGTGACCTGGATAAATAAACAACAAATGAGTCTGTAAAGGATCAGTAAGTTTAATAGGCAGGCAGACCAGAAGAGAATATTGTCATAAAAACATAGAGAAGGGACTATAAAGAAGAGGGTGATTGACAATGTCAAAGGATGCAGAATGGTCATGAAAGATGGGGATGTTTTTAGAAAAAAAGATTATTAGATATGACAATTTAGAGATCTTTGGAAACCTCAGAGAGGGTAATTTGATTTAAATAAATTCTGAAGCTTGACTAAAAGGTTTCAAAGCATGAGAAGAAAGTAGAGACTCTGATTATAGCTTGCTATCTCAAGGAGTTTAATGAAAAGTGAGAAATATGCAAGGTGATAGCTAGAGGGGATGGTAAGATCAAAAGAAGACTAGAGAATCTTTTGCTTTTTATTTTTGGTTTTGCTTTGTTTTTTTTTTTCTACTTTTGTTTCTTTTGCTTTTCTTTAAAAACCCGATTTTGTAAGTTATGCAGCATAGCACACATTTTTACCATCATACTGTCTTTGGTGAAATTAATGAGATTTCGGAAGTATGGAAACTTATCATTTCAGAGACTAACTTGCTGTGAACTCTGATGCAGGCCCTGGAGAGAATATATGTGCAACAAAAGGAGAGACAGGTATATGTAAGTCCAGAGTCCAGATTCCAGACCAGAATGATGTGGTCTACTTGCTAAAAGAAGATTATGTAATAATGTCTAAAAGAATGAACTGTTTTGCTTTATTAGCTTTTACTATCTCCTTTCTGTTATAATATATACTATCTGTAACATGTACTCTCTGCAGAGGCTCTCCCTTTGCAAGACTAATGTCAAAGCGTCGGTTCATGAGGAAAAAGTAATGGCCTGCTTTCCTGTAAATTGAAGAAGGCAGGAAAACATGCTCACAGTTGTGAAAACTTATTTTGAGAAAAATCTTTGCAGCTCATTTCTATCTGTTTGCTTTCATTCATTTTTTTTTTTTTGTTAATTTTCCCATTCAGTTCAACTTGGCTGTCTTTTTAAAGTGGCTTTATCCTATAGTGTATCACTGATGTATATGGCAAGACTGCTTATAATCTTTCACTGTACTTCTTTACAAAGTTTTTCTAACTTTGTAGGCTGCTTTGGTCTTCTTGCTATAACTATTCATTTAAAGTAATTTTTAAACTGGGACTTGAAATCATTATAATTAACGTTGATATTTTTTTGCTGCAAGTTCCCTCTTCACCCCTTTTGTTCATTTCACAATCCCTTAACATCATTCTCTATGTTCTCATATGTTACTGACTATTAACAATGTCAAGCTTCTCCCTGCTCAGGCCAAACCTCTACATGTATCTTTAACCCCTTCACCCCCATCTTTTTATTCAGATTATTAAAAAATCATTCCATTTCTCTTGATAATCTTCAGTATTTCACTTTCCCGTGGACAATTATATGCTGCCTACAAATACTTGCAAGGTTCCTTTATCTTAAAAACAAAAACAAAAATCTATCACTGAACCCCCTCAAACTATGCTCATATATTTCACTGATTTCCTTCCTTTTCTCATTCATCACTGCTTTGTAGTCTGGCTTTGGACATTATCATTCAGCTGTTGTCAGAAATATGCTCTTAATTGTCAAATCTAAGGGTGTTCTTTCAGTTCTCATATTTATTTTTCTACAGCATTTGACACTATTTACCAACTTCTCTTCTGGAGTACTTGTTCCTCTCTATGTTTTCAGGACATAATTCACTCATTCTCTTACTTATTTGACTGCTCTTTGATCTCCTTTAATGATTCAATCCCTATAAAATCCCTAATATAGATAGATATAGATATAGGTATAGGTGCAGGTATAGGTGTAGGTGTAGATGTATATCTTTATTTATTTACTTATTTATTCATCTATTTATTCATTCATTTATTTGCTTATTTTTATATATTTATATGGTGTGTATGTGTGATGTGTATATGTATATAAAGCTATACATATATGTGTGTATGCCTGTATATACATATATACATTTAGGTCTACATGCATGCATGCACACATCATACAAGCATACATACCTATCCTGGGCCTTTTTCTCTTTTTCTTCTCTACATTTTCTCTCTTGGTTAACTCAGAGGTCACAAGTGTTTAACTATTATATCTCTGAAGATAATCCTCACATTCTAAGATGTAAATTTGAGGAAGGAATATAGTCTAGGCAAGACGGACAGTCTATGTAAAGGCAGGGAGATGGAAGATGAAGTGTCATGTATCTATCTATTTTCATTTATTCCCAAAACTAATGGGGCTATTTTGCAACTCCACCAAAACCGTGTTAGTTTGCCTGCCTTTCTGCAGTCCCTAAAACATTGATTATTTCCAACATGTATCATATGCCAATTTGTTGAGTGTCAAATACCTCAAATTATTGTAATTTAATTTCTCTGTTTCCTTGGAAGCTTCTTGAACTCAGTGACTTTGAAATTATTTCTGTATCTGTAACACTTTGCCCAGTGTTTGGTATACAATAAGTACTAAATAAGTACTTACTGATTAGTTACTTAATTAACAATGAATGATTTTTGATTTTTATATATTTGTGACTGTTCTAAAAAAACTTTAGGCATATCATGTGATTACTTATCTTCTATAACACTTATACTTGGAACCAGAATTTCAGTTTGAGTTCTGGCCCTGCCCCTTACTAACTGTATCACTTCAAGCAAGGCACCTAAATGCTTTATACCTCAATTTTTTGATTTAGAAAATAGAGAAGATAATAAATTCCATGTCTACCATATAATATTTCTGGGATATGAAATGATATTAAATTTTGGAAAACACCTTGCAAATGGTCAAGCTGAAAAAATGCAAACTCTTTTATACATATATTTATTCAAATATAGTTTATCATTGGTATAGTGAATTCTTCATGAAGAGGTTCCTTCCATGCACATTTAATGAACATTTAATGATTTAGAAAATTATAACATCATAGAGTTTTTTGGAACCCTGAATAGTTAAATGACTTGTTTAAGGTCATATAGCCAGTCTGTGTTAAAGGCCTAATTTGAAGTCAGATCTTCTTGACCATGAGACTACCTATGAAGCATTTATATAATGCTGCCTCCTAAATGTAAGTTGTCATTAATAGGGCAGGTTCTTTCAATGGTTTGTACAACAATAAAAGTGAATTTGAATGATCTAAATCTTCTCTCATTCATATTATTTGGAAATAGAGACAAGCCCTCATAGGAATTGAACCTATTATTTTGGCATTATTAGCTCTGTATACTTATTAGAAGTATTATGCATAAGTCCACATGAACTAGAAAATAGAGGTTGTAGCCAGAAGAAATTTATTTTATCCTCTGCACCTAGGATGGTATGTAACCAATGTATTTTTATCACCCCTTCCTTCATGCTAAAGAGGAGGCCAAAGCTTTTTATTTAATTTATTGGTAAAGAATCCCTATGCAATAGTAAGGGTCAGACCTTATCTCTATTATATAGACAAGCAAATAAGCTAAAGTGACACAATCAATGGGGAAGTCAGAACTAAAATCAGATCTGCCAACTCCCAGACCAGAACTCTCTATGTTGCCTCAAGTAAATTGCTTTCCCCTGCTCTGCTTGAACATAGGAGCATTTTTGTACATGATTTAAATAGTCCTAACCTGGGCTAACATACATATAGGTTCATGCTAAGGCCTCTATTTCAGATTTAGTGATTTTTTTTGTTGTTATTTCTCATTCAAACTGATCGTTTAATTATTTAAAGAACTGGATATTCAAACTCCCTGTTTCTCCCTCCTTATGGATTATATTTGTTAAAAGCTGTAAAAGACAGATCCATGAATACTGAATTATTTTGGTAATCCCATCAACCTCCCCTCTTCCCCTACCAAAACTAAAAACAAAACAAAACAAAACAAAACAAAAACCCCTGTTTTTTGGGGGAAGGTTTTTGTTTGTTTTCCTGAAGAAATTTAACAAATGAATGTATTTGTTGTAGGCTTAATTTTTCCATATTTAACAGCAAAGTAGTCAAATTCAATGGAATTCTCCAGGGACTTGAAAATTATCTCAAATTCTAAAGGGCATATATTTTCATAAAAAGGCCAACATATTTAGAATTTAATATTTGAAAATATTTTATCTTCATAAACCAGACAAGCAAAATGTGTTTATCAGTTTTCTACTATGTGTTTTAGACTAAGCCAGGAGCATGTTGGAATACCAAAGAACTCTATGACTTGAAAATTTGTTGAAGATACTTTCAAGGGGATTCCAGCATGAGATCCTGCTAAGGTCCCCTTCAACTCTTAAACTTCTATGATCCTGTCATCATCTTAAAACTTGCTCTAGCAAGAAAAAGGCCTCAGACCAATGTACTTCTTATTTATACCAAGTATAATTCTTCACTGAGTATAGATAAGTGGGAAGTAGGATGAGTAATATGAAAGAATGTGAAATCAATTTTGATCAGCACAGGATGTAGAGGAAAGGAGGGGATTTTTTGGAGGACCAAGACAGTCTCTCTCAAAGGAGTCAGTTGAGCTGAGCTGAGTGAAGCAACAGGGAGCTTCTCTTTATATTAGGTTGGTGGGCTGGGTTTATGAATATAAATGAGGAATACTGACTTGAAAAAAGGAAAGCCTTTGAACTAAGGGAAACCCTCAAATTTGTTGATAGGAACCTTCTTATTTTCTTGTCCAGATTTATGCCTTGGTTAATCTTAGAGTAATGGTTTTGGTTTGGCCTATTAGAAGGAAGGGAGAGTATTCCAGGGACAAAGTAGACTCACAGCCATAGAGACCACTCTTCAATCTTTCGTTTATCTTCATCTTAAGGCAGATCCCATTTCAAGCACTAATTATTCTCCTTACCCTAGAATTCCTAGATTCCTTCTAACTACAGTCCAAACATCCCCATGAGATTCTTCTGTTCCACTAAGAATCGCATCAAACACTGTCTTTTTTACCAACCATCCAGAAGCTACAGGAGAAGCTATAGTTTACAAAACTTGTGTAATTTCATTTACAGTTTTTAGAAAAAAGCTACGCATGATCTTCTTTGATCTCACCAGCTGTTAGTACCTCATCCCTGAAATTAACATTTCTTTAAACCCACAATGATTAAAACAGTGCCTTGCCTATAGTAGATAATAAGTGCTTGATTAATTGGCTGAGCTCCTTCAATATGATAGCAGAATAGAGTAAGGGAAAAATAAAATATATTTCATAGGAATAATAAAACATGATTCAAAATGAGTGAATATAAGGATAAAATGCAAAAATCAAAGGCAATACTGAGATTTTGGGAAAGGATGATTGGAAATATAATGGTGATGCACTGATGTCAGGAAGTTGGGAAGGATTAGATATTTATGATGTTGACTGAAAATAATTCTTAATGTTGTTTTCTGTAGATACTAATGAGAAAATTAGGTAAATTCCTTTGATTTTATGAGATTCTGTGTGCCTTCCTTGAACTGACATGCTACTTCATGGTCAGGAAATTTTGACTCTATTGTGTGCCCTTAGGTAATTCATTTAACCCTCTGGGGACTACACTGGAGATGAGAGGCCTGAATTAAATAATCCATATGGTCTCTTGCAACTCCAGCATTCTATCATAATATAAGCTTACGAGGTAAAAAAAAAGAAAAGAAAAAATGTTTAAGGAATGGATAAAACTCATGCAGAATAAAGTAAACAGAAAGGGAAAATCAGTATATACAAAGATAATAATGTCATTGAAACACAAACACAGTTGAAAGTTGTATAATTCTAAAGACCATGGTGGGCAAGAGAGAAGGGTTGAGAAAAATGACCATCTTTCCTTTCATTGCATTGATATGAGACTGTGAGTTTGAAATATTGAATATACTGCCATACATGGTGGAAGTGCTCACTGGTTTCACTGAACTGTTCACTTTAATCTTTGATACAGAGAACATTAACATTAACTAATATTAACATCAATTAAAAATTTTTGCTCATCATCTGGAATGGAGCCCCACCCAAATGGTATCAACCTTTGGCCATGGACTTATCTTCCTACATCACCATGAAGGCATGGGTAAACCATTTTACAGAATTTAAGCAGAGATTGGGGTGGCCAGAGTATCTGCTCAAACACAGCAGTCCATACAAATGACAGGATGAGATGGACCTATCTGTGAAGTGAGCAGGACCAAGAGAACATTGTGCACAGAGACAGCAATATTATTTGATGAAGAACTATGAATGATATAAATGTTCTTAACAATACAATCATCCAAGACAATCCCAAAGGAATATTAATGAAACATACTATCCACCTCCAAAAAAAGAACTGATATTGATGGAACACAGACTGAAGCATGCTATTTTTCACTTTCTTTCATTTTTTTATCTTATCCAAGTTTTTGTCTACAAAATGACTAATATGGTTATGCTTTACATAACTGTATATATCCTTTATATGACCATCCCAAATCTATTTGGTACATATAACCTATAGAAATCCAGTTGGTACCTAAGTATTTGAAATTTTTATCATCTTGTAAGTGGTGGGTGAAAAATAAGTATAATTTTTTTAAAATTATGATAATTGTAATCAATTAAACATTTATCAAGCACATATTATGTGTCAGGCAATATGCTATCACTTGTGTTTTTTTGTGGTTGGTGAATTGTGTTTGCTAAATTATTGGGGGACTATACTGGGTTTTCTAAAATATTGCTACTTAGATATTAATTGCTATTTATATAATAATGGCCATTATACCAGTTTAAGCAGTATTTATTATTAAATTATAATAAATATCAGAAGAGTATCAACCACATGGCATTTAAGCCAAACAGGAGGAAAGCTGAAAAGCCCCAGCGCCATATTGTCTCTAAGAGCACATGAGGAACAGCTAGATGGCACAGTGGATAAAGCACCAGCCCTGAATTCAGGAGGACCTGAGTTCTAATCAAGCTTCAGGTATTGACACTTACTAGCTGTGTGATCCTGGACAAGTCACTTAACTCTCGTTGCCCTGAGGAAAAAAAATAAAGAGCCCATGGCCTCAAGCAGAATCCAGAATCCCTATATTACCTGGCCTAAGAGGAAAGTGAATACCAAGGGACAGCAGGTCTAGGTCAAGAGCACAAGCCTAAGATGGTGTAGGCCTCCAGGTGTTGGCTTTTATCCTCTTTTCATAGAGGCAGACCATCACATACTTATCAAAGCTAATTGGCTAACATCATTCAATTCCATTAGTTGACATGACTTAAGGGTAGTTCATATTAAAATGAGCTGTACCGTGATGATATCAGGGCCTAATGGAGGAGACCCCTTGAGGGGCATGGGCACATTCGGATAGGTGTAGTATAATCCCACCAGTTCACTGAGCTAGTCATAAGAGTCTTTGCTCCATTTCTATTGTATGCTCTGAACAGGATTAAAACTCCCTCTTAAAAATTGGCCCCTGAAGTGTGGGAGGGAGAAAAACCCAACTAATACCGAGTCCCTGGGTCCCCCCAAGAAATCCATTATTAATAATTATTTTCTCCCACTTGGTTAAAACTAAGGTTAAAAACAAAACAGTAAAATAGCTTTCAAGGAATTTGTGTCTTAATGGAGGAGACAGAAGGCAAATAACCAGGTACAAATATGATTCATAGAGAGTAGACGGAAAGTATCCTCATAAAGGAAGATTAAAATATCTGAGGGGATCAATAAGGCCTATGGAGATTGAGATGAGTTTTATAAGAAGCCAGGGTGGCAAGAGGCAAAGGTAAGGAGAGGTAGAAATCCTGGCATGGGAAATAGAAAATAAGCCAATGTTGATGGACTGGATAGTGAGTGAAACAGAGTAAAGTGTGTGAAGACTGGAAAAGTAGAAAGAGGTTGGCTTGTGAGGAGCCTTAAATATCACAGAGGCTTTCATTTCAACTTCATCTAGGGTTTGACAGGCATTTGGGGATGTCATAACTTTTGTTTTTTAATTTGTTTGATGGCTTTTTATTTATTTTATTTTAGCTACTAACAAATAATTTAATACACCAAAGGATTAACTTTGTGTTAATGCAAAGTATTTATGAAGTAATAACTTACTAAATGATACTCTTAAATACATAATGCCATTTCAAAAAGTGTTAGAAGTCACTTATCCATGGGGAAAATTATTTCATGAATGTGTAACCTATGTTTTGTCCTGAGTTCTATCCTCCTCCTTTCTCTCATATTCTCTCTCTCTCTCTCTTTCTCTCTGTCACTTGTTTTCTCTCACTCTCTCTCATTCTCTTTCTCCCTTTCTTTCTCTGTCTCTCTATCTCTCTCTTTCTCTCTCTCCCCCTCTCCCTTTCTTTCTTCTCTTAAACTCTCACGAATTCCATAATCATCTCTTTGCAAAACAGCTTAAATTGTTTTAAAATTAATATCTACCCCCCCACACTTTTTTTTTCCAGGGTTAAGGTACTTGACCAGGGTCACACAGCTAGTAAGTGTCAAATGTCTGATGCTTGATTTGAACTCAGGTCCTCCTGAATCCAGGGCCAGTGCTTGATCCACTGCCCCACCTAGGTACCCTGCCCATTTCTAACCTTCTAAGTAAAATGTTTTTAAAATTCTTTCAAACTTGTATTCTATTGTCTTGTTAATTGACAAAATGGCAGTCTTTTTTTTTTTTTTTGGTGGGGCAATGTGGGTCAAGTGACCTGCCCAGGGTCACACAGCCATTAAGTGTCAAGTGTCTGAGGCAGGATTTGAACTCAGATCCTTCTGAATCCAGGACTGGTTCTCTATCCACTATGCCACCTCACTACCCCCAAGACAATCTTTTTAAAACAGAAATGCTCTTTCATTTGCCCTTTATATAACTAAAGTGAAAGTTGTGGCTTTGGGGTTTTTATTCTTCTAGACTTTTTAGGAGACTCTTAAAGATATTTTTGGAAATTTCAAATTAGCAGAAATGCTATTCATGCCAAGTTGTATTTGTCTTTTTTTTTTGGGGGGGGAGCAGGGCAATGAGGGTTAAGTGACTTGCCTGGGGTCACACAGCTAGTAAATGTCAAGTATCTGAAATCAGATTTGAAGTCAGGTTCTCCTGAGACCAGGGCTGGTGCTTTATCCACTGTACCACCTAGGTGCCCCCTATATTTGTCAATCAAATATATCTATTTATACATCATTGTTTATAATGAAAAAAAGCATCATTTTTGTTAAAACTATAGTTTGCCCCCCAAATACTTGTTTTTTTGAATCTAGGATGGCTTTATGAAGCCTTTCATAATTAATGCCCACCATAGATTTTCAACTCATTAACACTACCTATGATGAAGAGAACTAATGTGAATAAGTATTTCTATAAATATTCTTTTACCTTCTATATTAATTGTATTCCTATCTACATAAGCACTTATAAGCCAGAAATATTGTTTTTCTTACATGTTTCTAGTGTTCGAACTTAAAACTACTGAGGGAATTCAAGCTTGTGGAAATCAAATCCATAAGAAATATTTGCATAAAGATATTTTTTCATCTTTCCATTTTCCAATATCTCATGAGGTAAGAATTTCAAAAATATTATATTCAAAGAAGCTTAAGGTAAAAATGAACTTGAATCTCTTGTCTATGCAAGCTATTATAAAGTCATGGATCAGCTCTGTGTAAGGTCTTGGAAATAGTAAAACAAGGTATTTTTTTTTGCGTTGGCTGTTGGTAGTTAAAGGGGGAAAAAACCCATGAAGGAAGACAGAGCGAGGGAGACTTTCATATCAGTGATCTACAAGAAGGCAGATGTGGCTATCAGTCTTTCAAATTCATATAAAAGTCATATGCTCAAAATTTATATTATTAATAAATTATTCACTACTGTTATCAACATGATTCATTATTATAAATATCACAATTGTTTGATAGTTTGAAAAATAAATGACATTCCATTCACTGAAAATATAATGTATTATTCACTTGTACAATATAGTTTATACTATGTTCTCTAGCATATGGCAATAAGGGAATGACAGTGACATAGGTATAATGTTTTTTACATGATTTCATCATTCATTTGATGTAATAAAATGGGATACATGGCCCTGGTCCCTGGTCTCTGGTTTTTGGTTATGTGAGATTTAAAATTGGATACTAGAGCATTAACCTCCCCTTTTTAACCTTTCCCTTATTTATGTCCCAGACTAGTAAATGGAAGAAGCTTCTGATCTCTAATTAGAGCTTTTATTGTTTGGAAATTACAAGGTGATGTTGATTAGAGGGATAGGAAAGTAGAATACAAAACAAGTAGTCTTAAATCTAAGCTTAGTCTATATTCCCTATAAAACTCACCAAAAACCCAAGGCCACCTTTGAGGGGGAGAGCCACGTCAAGCAAGTGCTCTTACGGGGAGCCGGGCGAGTCCAACCTCCGTCAGCGTCTCTATGTGCAGTGCAGCCAGCGAACAAGGAGAGCTGAAAAAAGACCTCACTTCCATTCTCTCCTTGCCTTTTAAGCTCACACCCCGGAAGTGGAGTGCCTAACAGGCAGAGGTGGAGTACACGGCATGGTTTCCTCCCCGAAAGGGTGGTCCTTTAAAAATTGGCATCTTTTCGTATTCACTAACCGACACTTAAAAACTTTTTTACCACAGTTATCACTTTGTCTCCTATGTATGTTGCAATTAGTTCTCACAAGCTACAAAGGTACAAGTTTGACAGTTCTGAGGAGGATAATAAGAAAAAAAAGGAAGAAGAAAAAAAGAAATAAAAGAACAATAGAAACCATGTGGTGTTCCCCAAGGCTTGATTAGTTAGCTTTACAGTAGCTTATGGTCAGAAGTTTAGGAGCTAGTTTTTAATACAACTATTGCCTTATGATACTTTCAAATTAAATGATTTTGTAACAATTTGTAACTTTGGTATAGTCACCCTTACCTGGTGCAAAAGCTATATTAAATGAATAGTTCAAAATCCTTCCAATCATTTCAATTCTTTTCCTAACATATATATTTAGCAACAGGGATAACAATAAAAATTATTTTTTAAAATGACCATATTGTAAACATAAGCCCATAGTGCTTAGAAATCAAAAAGACACTTAGAAACAAAACCCTTAGATAGTTAAAGAATAACTTCTAATTGGGCCAAGCAGATTCCAGGGAAGGTTGGTTGTTTGTTTTTAGTAATTATAAGTCTGTAGGTTCCTCAGATCTGGGTGGCAAAATTCATTTAAATAGATATTACAATTATTTAATAGATATTAATTAAGAATTTTTGAGTTGTAAAACATAGATTAGTTTTAAAAAATGAATGATTGGACAGGTGGCCTTAGATTGAGGAAGATCTGAATTTAGGTTTCTTCTGCCTTTGACCCAACCTGGTTATACAACCTTGAACAATTCACTTTACCTTTCAATAATCCAGGTATCTCTTCTAAGGGTATAAATGATGGAAGGGTGATAGATCTACACCTTCAGATGTTCTGAAGCTTCCTAGGATAGTAATTTCTCAGCTCCATACCAAAAAGTGCAAGGTATTGTGAGGCATGGAGAAATCTACAAAGACAATAATGGCATAGTTTCAGACTTCTTGGAAAACTACCAGATGGCAGTATGGATAGAAAACTGGACTTCAAGTCAAAAAGACCTTAGACAAGTGAACTAACCTATATTCTGATCTATAAAATGGGGATAAAAATAGCACCTAACTTACAGGGTGATTTTTTTTTTCTTTTGTGAGGCAATTGGGGTTAAGTGACTTGCCCAGGGTCACAGCTAGTAAGTGTCTGAGGCCGGGTTTGAACTCAGGTACTCCTGAATCCAGGGCAGGTGTTCATCCACTGAGCCATCTAGCTGCCCCTACAGGGTGATTTTTAAGATTAAATGAGATAACATTTGTAAAACATTTTTTAACCCTTGAATAGAGAGAAAGAGGAGAGGATATCTAATGATTGTGCATATCTCTTTAGATAGGCATATTTGGATGCATAGCTGTGTTTAATGGACTTTCTCTAAATAGATATGTGCTTAAAAAAAGTTAATTCTATTTCTCTCACTCCTTATATAATTAACGTAAAAGTTGTGGCATTGATTGGGGATTTTATTCTTTAAAAAATTTTAGGAAAGCCTTAAAGATATTTTTGGAAATTTCTAATTAGCAAAAATGCTATTCTTGCCAAGATGTTGTTGTTTGTCCTGAAGAGGACCATGACATCAGGGTGATGTCATGACTTGCATTAAATTGGATTTAAGTATAGAAGGACTGTGCAAGGTCACCAACCTCACTCTCTCCTCCAGAGCCATCCAAGTCCAATGACAAGATCTATCTATCTATCTATCTATCTATCTATCTATCTATCTATCTATCTATCTGTCTGTCTGTCTGTCTGTCTGTCTGTCTGTCTGTCTGTCTGTCTATCTATCTATCTATCTATCATCTGTCTATCTATCTACATTTATTTATCTATGTCTGTCTCTATTTCTATCTCTGTCTCTATATGGAGGACTAGAAATGATCAAGGATGTTTTAAGGCAATTGGAGTTAAATGACTTGCCCTGAGTCACACAGCTCATAAGTATCTGAGGTAAGATTTGAACTCAGGTCCTCCCAATTTCAGGGTCAGTGCTCTATTTACTGTGCCACCTAGCTGCTCCTTGACAAGCTGTATTTGTCACTAGGATATATCAATTTCTACATCAATATTTATAATGATAAAAACATAATTATTGTTGGCACTATAGTTTGCTTTATACTTTATATCAGGATCACTTCATCACATCCCATGGGTTTATTTGTCATCTCTGTTATCTCTATGCAGATAACTCTCTGTATTTATCCTGAGTCACATGAAATCCACTCCTGCATCAAGAACTATTTATGGGATATTTCAAACTGGATGCTTCAGAAATATTACAAATTTAACATGTTCAAAACAAAACTCTATATTTCCACAACAAACTTCCCTTTACCAAACTCCCCTATTTGCATTGAGTGAACCACATTTTTCTAGTGTTCCAGATAGCATTATGTCCAGTGCTTCCCTCTTCCTTACCCCACATATCCAACCAGTTATCAGATCTTGAGATTTTTACAATTCAAAGCCTTTTCTACTTATGATGTCTTCTCTCCATTCAGACAAGGCACCATCTTGAAGTTCATGAAGTGAGAGCAAGGGGTAATTGATGCAGTAGGATCTATAAAATACTGAAAGACTTACAGGAAGCTCTTCTGTGTGTATATATTCCCTAAGGTAGTATATAAATGCTAGGTATCACTATTGGTTTTTACTGTTACTATTACTATTATCGATGGAGTTTATAGAGCAGCATAATAGCATGTGAAGACATTTTAACACAGATTCCAGAGTCCTGAATTCAAATTCCAGCTCTCAATACCAATTGTGTGATGGTTGCTTCGGACAAGTTTTTTAATTTCTTTGAGCTTCAGTTTCCTCATCATGAAAATGAAGAAAACAACACTTTTATTCTCTACCTGCTGTCTTTGTAATGAGGAAAAGATTTATAAACTTTGAAGCTCCAAATAGATGTGAGCAATTATAATTTACCAAGGTAAACATTTAACATTGTATTGATACTTCAGTGAATCTATGAGTCTATTGATGTAAGTAGAGTAGTTCTTCAACTTAAGTTCCATTTAGCTATGTATTCCTATAAATTGAACCTGGAGGGAGTATAACTCCCTGTGCTGTGTTGAATACTTATGGTTTGGATTAATGATGAAAGTCATTGTGGAGGGAGTCAGTTTTAAGATAAGCCTTTCCAGGGGAATTCCCTTTTATGTGTGAGTCATTTCTAAATGACCTATCTTTATAGTCAGAGCCAGACATAAGGAAAATAGTATTGAATATTTACTATGTGCAGGATACTATGTTAAACCATAGGAATACAATGAAAAGAGCAAAACAATCATTGATTAATTGGTTGATAAAAGATAAATGCAAAGAAGGTGAAAGGTAACCTTAGCAGGGAATGTACTCGCAACTGGAAGGGACAAGGAACAACCTCCCACAGAAAGAAAGTGGTACTGTAGCTGAGGCGTGAAGTAAATAAGGGATTCCAAGAGGCTAAAAAAGGGGAGAAAAACAAAAATGAAAAAGAAAAACATGGTATGCAACTTGACTTATTTAATGAAGTTGTTGATGCTGAAAAATGGGAGGCACAAAAAGAAATGGACACAAAAACTAATTACAACCAATTTAAAAAATGTATCAATTACATATTATTATAAAGGGGAGAAGAAAAGAGCAGAGGAATTATATCAGATAGCAAATGTGTGAGCTTTTTAACAAGAAGAGAGAGAGGGCAGCAAAAGGCACCATCAATTTAAAAAAGCAATTTGTTCATAAGAACTTATGTCAAAGAGTGGTGGGGCATTGTTAGTATTATTATCTCATAAAACAAATGACTTTAAGGAAAGTTTGGCAAAACTTAAAATTGAGCAAAATCAAGGTTTTTCTGCCTGTAGGCCCAGAGCTTAATCTATTGCAACACTTCATTGCTTCTTACAGGAGAAGACCTGTACCATAGGTAAGAGAGCTTTGGGTGTACTAAGTGATCAATTCTTAGGATATCTGAAAGAAGGGAAGATATCCAAGGCAAAAGAGAAAAATTCAGATCTTCATTATTGTTGTTGTTATTTTTTATTAGCAAGAAAATATCAATCAGTATCTTCCCATATGCTTCCTTTCCCATCTGCATGAAGTTTGTATAAGAATAATCTATTCATCCATCAAAAGCACCTTTTATCAAGGCATAAGATGAGAAAAGGAAACCTTTTGAAAAGAATATGCTAGAAGAGAATACGTTTCTTTTATTTTCTTTTCTTTTTTGGTGAGGCAATCAACGTTAAGGGACTTGCCTAAGCTAGTGTCAATTGTCTGAGGCTGAATTTGAACTCAGGTCCTCCTGAATCCAGGGCCAGTGCTTTATCTACTGCACCACCTAGCTTCCCCCAAACACTACTATTCTTTCAGAGTCATTCTATGGATGCATATTATGTCATATTACAGTCTGAAGAACTGAAAATGAGAAAGATCTAAAGATAGAAAGAGAGGCATATGACAGTGGTAAACAAGTTACAATAGCATTACAAATGAAGAATTTCCTAGTAGAAACTGTATAAAGTATGGCATACAGAATAATGCATAAATAGGAAAAGAAATCAGATTATCACAGAAAAACTAAGAGATAACCGATGGACAGCCTTTGCACTCCCTTGGTGTCCATACAATATGAAGATAAATCATGAAAGGTTATCTAGTGCATTAACTATCTCTGTAATAGATTTATAAGAAGATAGAGCCATGAATAGCATTGGATAGACAGGCAGGAAATGATTTACAGTCTACATTGTTGGAGGTACTACTAACAACAATGAAATCATTGGTCAGTGACAATATGAGAATATATCCAAGAGGAAAAAAATAGAGCCATAGATCTAATAAAATGATACCTTTGTTATGATAAATATGAATTCACAAATTGAAATATTTAATTTATTTAATTATACCATGATAAAAATGTCATTTCTGCCAATTAGATTTCTCAAAATATCTTTAAGAATCTAGAGATCCTTTAAGCTAATCCATCAGTATGAAATATGTCAACCACAAAATACTATAAAATTACTATAGTAGCAAACCAATATGTAAGAAAGGAGCAAAGAATTATGTGTTATGTGAGATGCAAGAAAGAAAACATAACTTCAGATTTATAGGAAAAGAGAAGGAGTTCACATTTAGTGAGAGCCTTAAGAGGAAGGTAGGATTTTCATAGACAAAAATTAGAGTGAGGGCATTCCCAGCTTAGTGTATAGGATCGGGATTTCTTAACTTCTAGATTTCTTGTTTTTGTTTTTGTTTTTTGCAGGGCAATGGGGGTTAAGTGAATTGCCCAGGGTCACACAGCTAGTAAGTGTCAAGTGTCTGAGGCCAGATTTGAACTCAGGTACTCCTGAATCCTGGGCCGGTGCTTTATCCACTGCGCCACCTAGCCACCCCCAACTTCTAGATTTCTTAACTTCTTCTTTAGGTAATTCTTAACTTTCAGATTTCTGAAGAAAAAAAAAGTGTGTTAAACATATTTTTAAATTTAATCTGAATTATTAACATTTTCATAATCACTTTCTTAAGTTGACAATTAAAAAAAAACACCTAAATAAAGTAAAGCCTTATTTGTAACATTTGCAAATTACTAATGTATACTTTTGTGAGCATTATTTGGTTCTAGAACATGCCTGGGCATAAGCAAATACACAGAATCAGGAAAGATAATAGATTTATATATTGGGGATGAGTAGTCTTGTTTTGTGGGAGCATATTGCACAGAAAAGCTAGTAATCTAGCCATATAAATCAGCTATTCTTTATTGATAGCATCACAGTATTGCTAGAGTTGAAAGGAAATTCAGTCTTGTCTTGGAAAGATGAGGAACTTCAAATCAAGTAAAATTAAGTGACTTGCCCAAGGACTGACAGAATTAGCATGAGATTTGAGCTCAGGTCATCTTTTTCCTGAGATTTGATGCCTCCCAATGGTATTATTGACCATATATGGAAAGGTAAAGAAGTGGAGGAAGGATAGTCAGGTAAGGGATTATGCCAGTAATCTTGCTGAGTGATAATAAAAGCCCATACTGATGGGGTGGCCATGGAGATTAAAAAGGAAAAGTTGAAATTTTAGGTTGATTGCAAAAGTAGAATTAATCATATTTGTTCACAAGTGAACGAAGTGAGGGAAAATATAGGGACAACATTAAGTTTACTAACATGAGTCAATGGAGGTCTCATTGACAGATAAATGGAGGTCATGGGTGGGAAATTATAAATTCTGTTTTGTACATGTTGGAGTGTGAGATGCCACTAAGACATCTAGATAGAGATTTCCAAGTAAGCAGTCTGAAATTCAGATTTGGCACTCTAGACAGAGGCTGATGATAGAGAGATATGTTTTGGCAGGCATATGCATAGAGATATGGGGATAAATGATACTTTCACTAGACAGAATGTTCAGTATGGGTAGTACACAAAATATGTTACCTTCTCTCTGTGTGACTTTTAAGCTGATGAATCTATGACCTTGTTGCTGTGGATTTTGCCTAAACAATGACAGTTGTCAACTCATCCAGACATGTGTTCTGTCTATTTTCTGATCCATAGCTACTAGTAAATGTGCCATAAAGTATCTTTACACACTGGAGAGCTTTCTGTAAGCCCTCTCATATTTTATGTGCCCCTAGTGCAGCTCTAGGTTTGTCCATCAATTACTCCTTGCTCTCATTTCACAAACTTCAAGATGGTGACTTGTCTGAATGGAAAGAAGAGATTATAAGTGAAAAATTCTGTGAATTGTGAAAATCTCAGGATTTGACAACTGATTGGATATGTGAGGTAAGGAAGAGTGAAACACTGGAGAAAATGCTATAGTAATAACACCTTAGATAAAACTGGAACACTAGAAGAATGTGATTCACTCAATGCAAATAGGAGAGTTTGGTAAAGGGAAGTTTTGTTGATGAAATACACAGTTCTATTTTGAACAAGTTTGAGATGTCTCTGAAGCATTCAGTTTGAAATGTACAATAGATAGTTCTTGGTAAAGGAGTGGACTTTATGTGATTTAGGATAAAAATAAAGTGTTATCTTCATAGAGATGACAAATCCATGGAATCTGATGAGGTGATCATGAGACAAAGTATAGAAAGAGGAGGGCCAAGAACAAATCCTTGGGGCATAACCAGAGTTATGAGGACGTTAGATGAGTGTGCCTGGCTCTTTAGATATGCATACTTATATACATAGCTGTGTTTAAAGGACTTTCTCTGAATAGATAATATGTGCTTTAAAAAAAAAAAGCGATGTCATCCAAGGTGTTGGGTTTTCAAACTTAGGAACAGAGGGGAAGGAATTATATTCCCTCATCTTTCCCTTATTCTACTAGATAGCCTGGACAATAATCCAATTATCACTAGCAGCCCCATTCCAGATGTGTAGTATCTGGAAAAAGAGAGATAATTTATATATATATATATATATATATATATATATATATATATATATATATATATATATATATATGTATATATATGTGTATGTATGTATATATATGTATATATATGTATATATGTATATATATGTGTGTGTGTGTGTGTATATATATATATATATATATATATATATATATATATATATACAATCAGATCCTCATTTCTCAAATCTGCTTCATTTCTCCTATTACAAACCTAAAGGTATACCTTCTTTTGACACTTTGTAAGAAATGGACATACATGAACATTGCTTTATCAGAGAGGGGAAAAGTGCAAGTGTTCCCTTCCACTTTTTCTCCTCTCCTACTACCTTTTGAACAATGAATACCCTTCTGTAGTGAACATTTTGGTAAACGAGTTCACCTGCATGAAAAAAGTGCTGAAAATTGGATACTCAGCCCACAAGTGGGCTAAAGGAAAAATAACCAACATTCAAACACATAGTCCATGACTGGAATGTTTCAGCCTAAAGCAGATTAAAATATAATTGGGAAATGTTTAACAAATTTTTTAAAAATACAATAGAATGTAGATCATATTAAGATGTAATTTTCTAAGTAAATATGCTGCTGGCAGGGATCTTTATATACAGTTTAGTGTCCCTCTATATCTTTTATATCTTTTTCTTCCCTGCCATCATAGTAGATTTTTATGGTCAAGTTCTTTTTAGCTATTTGCTCAATTTTCCAGCCTATTCCTTGACTTTGAACTTTATGTTAAAATTTACCTCTGCTCACGTGGGCTGGGAAGGGGGCCATTGTCTCATGCTTCAGACTTTTCCATGCTTCTGTTCTCAGAGTTAGTTTGGGGTCTATAAGTTTTCAGTGCTTCCTAGGTGGAGAGGTATGGTCATCACTGCTCTCCTGCTCTGAACTCTGGTCTTTAGTGAGGAAAAAGGCCTTTTTTCCCAGTAGCCACCAAGTGCCAGCTCTCCTCTTGGCCCTAGAACTATGACAATATCCCCAGATCTCAAGCAGTCACAAGTGCCATCACTCCTCTATGTCTTGGAAATGTAATCTGGACACTTTCTCCCTTGTGACCAACCACAATGGCTATTTTCTACTCTGCAACTGTGATACAGAACTGGTCATGAGCAATAGTGTTGCCAGTCATTGCCAGCTGCATCCAGTGCCTGCAGAAGGGTCCCCTGAGCAGTTGTCAGACTCCCTTACAATCTCTGGGTTAAGAGCTCCTAAAGCTGCTGCTGCTACTTCCACTGTCACAATTATCTCTAAGGTCCACAGCTATTGTTCCCACAATCTAGGCTAGTTCCCACTGTGGTTTCACAGACCTTTCCTACCAATCACTTTAGTTGTCTTTGGCTGGAATAATGTCTCACTTTGACCTTTGGTTGGCTCTGCTGCTAAAAAAAAAAAAAAAAAAGATTCAGTAAATTATATTAAAGATATCTAGAGGGGAATGTTGGGAGAGTTCAGCTGGGTTGCTTCTTTTACTCTGTCATCTTGGCCATCATTATTAAATTATTGTTCCTCAGTTCCTGTTCCATGCCATATTTGGGGGTCTTCTTTTCCTGGTACACAGCTTTTCGCTGCATTGAAATGCTCTGCAGGGCCATTCATGTCTAAACCTTTTCCTGAGGATCTTCAGACCTCCATGTCTATATCCATATTCCAAACTGGGCTGAAAAAATAACTTGGAATTTTCTGAGGCTCAGTCTGGTATGTTGTCTAAATCTATTTGTAGGAGTTAGGGTTTGGGAGAGGGGAGCTCAACTATTTTTTCCTGTTATGCTTTGTCCTTATAATCTGATTTCAAAGACACTCATTATTATGTCACCATTTTTATTAATTATCATTAGACTAAGTTCACATTATTTAACTTGCCTTTTTTCCCTCAGAAAAGCACAATAGCTTTTTTCTATATTTTCCCCTGATTTTTGTGTGCTACTTTTCCCTATCAAAATCCTTTCTATCCTTCAAAGCCAAGTTAAACACTTCTTCTACTAGGAGGTCTTCCTTGATCATCCCTGATGAAAAGGATATCATCCTCCTTTGAACTTTTGTAGAATTTATTATGAATATATGTGCCTCATGGTCCACATATTATTTACTATCTTACCTCATATTTATTTTTGTACGTGCTTCCCACTTAAATAGATTGCAATTCTAGTGTAGAGGGAGGAAAAAGGGAGTTGAAATAACTTGTTACTCCTATATTATATGTCATTGTGCCTTGAATATATGTGATCAATAATATTTGATAAGTGAATCCTTCATTTTTAAGCAACTAAAATATTTTAAATATAAATACAGATATCAAGGCACTTTATAATAGAATGAGATGAACTTGTCACATGATGAGAAAGGGATATGACAGTTAGACAGCCTGAGTGATACATTAGTAAAGTCATAATGTCAGGAAAGAGTGAGGAAACCTCCATAAATTTCGATGAACCTCCAGGGAGAAATTAGAAAAGGATATGGAAAAGAAGGATAAGCAGGCACAGATAGGGTTGGATATGTATCTTTGGAGGGAATGGTCAAATCTGAGAGTAACTTGACTCAAATTCTGTTTCTCTGGATGTTTGAAATTATTTCATGCATAAATTTTAACAAATATTTCTTTCCCCCATTTGAACCTCTTATAATAAATGTTTACATTTTGAAAGAAATAAAAGGTACAGATTAACCAAACTGATGCTATGAATATTGTGGTACTCATTTTGGTCTTTATTTGTATTTTATTTTGGTTTTATTCTGTCCTTGAATTATTTGGTGTATATGCTCACTGATGGAAGCTCTGAGTGAAAAGGGATGAACATTTATAGTGACTTCACCTGTATATCCAAATTGTTGTTGCAAACAATGTATTAGCATGGCAAATGAAGTGTTTGCTGGCTAAGGTGGTTTCTGGACTTTTTTTGTAGCAACTGTTTTAACTTAGTAAATGTTTGCAGGGAACATGGACAGTCAAGATGAAAGCAAATGTTATTTGTGTATGAACTGATCCAATTATTTTTAAATTACTACTTAGTAATCAGTTGTAGAATCTACTTTCTTTTTAGGAATCTAGGTGGTATAGTGAATAGAGTGACAGATTTGGAGTCGGGGAAATATGAATTCATATCCTACCTTAGACACTAGCTGTGTGACTCTTGGAAAGTCACGTCAACACTCACCACCTCAGGTTCCTTATCTGCAAAATTGTGTTAATAATCAAACTTATTTCACAAGGTAATTGTGAGGCTCAAATGAAATGAGGTATTTAAAATACTATATAAATATTAACTATTATTATTTTATTTAAGCATTTTTAACTTAAGTAAAATGGCTTCTACAAAACAGGATTCACTCATGTATAGAAAACAAAAATTTTTTCCCCTATTCATTCCAAGTTCAATTTTCCAACTAGCTCAATTTAATATGGCAGATATATATATATAATGAAATAAAAATTATCTGTGTCAATTTTTAATTCAGATATTAATGACATGTTTCAGAACTAAAATGTTCTCCTTGGTATATTAAATATTTTATCACTTAATTATCTTTTACATAAAATTCATACTGTTAAATATTTCTATTGTATAAAAGAGAAGAAATTTGATGTTTGGTTTTCAGAATTGAGTGGAGAGCATATATTTAGTCTTCTAAAAATGGATTCTCAGAAGTTTATTGTAAAATATTTTATTTTGTTTAGATAAAGAAGAGCTCTTTTCCATACTGGAGCTAATAGATATTCTTTTAATTCTAGTCTTGTTAGTTTTGTAGTAGTAGTAGTAGTAGTAGTAGTAGTAGTAGTAGTAGTAGTAGTAGTAGTAGTAGTAGTAGTAGTAGTAGTATTGTTGTTGTTTTTGTTGTTATTTATTAACCCAGTGTTTAAACTTTTTAGATTTTTTGGTTTGTAATTAGTTTTGCATAGATAATTGATTTTAATAACTCAACAGTTCAAAATAGTCTTAAAATTATTTCCTTATTTTTAATTGTACATATGTGTATACATAGTAAAATATTTTCCAATTACACACAAAAAATTACAATCATTTTGAAAATTTTTGATTTCCAAATTTTTTCTCTCCTCTAGCCCTTCCACCTTTCTTGAGAAGGAAGGAAATTTGAGATTAATTATGCATGTGAAGTCATGAAAAAAAATTCCTCATTAACCATTCAGCAAAAGAACACACAAACAAAATAAAACAATAGAAAATAAGAAAGTTAAACAAATGCTTTACTCTGCATTCAACGTTCATCAGTTCTCTTTCTAAAAATGAATAGCATTTTTCTTCATGGGTCATTTGAAATTATCTTTCATCATTGTCTTTGATATGTGTAGCCAAGTCTTTCATAGTTCATCCTTCTTTGCAATATTGCTGTTACTATTCACAGTGTACTCTTGGTTCTTTTCACTTAGCTTTGCATGAATTCATATAAATCTTCATATAAGTTCATATAAATTCATATAAGTCTTCTCTTCTTCTGAAATGTCTAACTAATCTTTTCAAATAGCACTATAGTATTCCATCACAATTTTATACTACAGCTTGGCCATTCATTTCCCCAATTGATAAGCATCCCTTCCATTTCCATTTCTTTGCCACAACAACAAAAAAAAAACTGCTGTAAATATTTTTAACCAATATGTAAATTTCCCTTTTCTTTGATCTCTTTAGAATACAAATATAGTAGTGGTATTTCCAAGACAAAATACATACACAGTTTTGTAGTTCTTTGGACATAGTCCCAAAGTGTTCTTCAGAATGGCCAGACCATATTACAACTCCAGTGAATTTAGTTTACCTATTTTTCTACATGTTCTACAGTATTTGTATTCTTTAATGTTAGACAATCTGTTAAGTGTGAGGTGGTACCTCAAGAGATTACTTAGAGATATTATAAGACCTGCTCTAACCATGTGGTTAGTGAGGGCCATTCAGATGATTATGTTCAATATGCCATTTTGTTGAAGAAAAATTCCATCATCACTGACCAAGGGAGGCATCAAAGATTTCTATGTGTTGCTGAACCTTGGTTTCAATGACTCAGCCCATGTCTGGCATCTTGGAGTTTAGTCCACTGTTGTTGTGATCTACTTCTTTTTCTGGGTCAGAAAAGAGCTTGAAATCACTAGTACTTGACTAGGCTATCTACTCAGGGATTGGGGCCTTTTTTTAGATGAGACAGATTTATCCAGCTGTCAGCTCTTTTTAGATTTGTGTGAGGGATTTTTCAGGAGGTCTTGATAGAGTCCTTTCCACCTGGGCTGCAGGGCATGTTTCCACAGGTATCTTTTCTTTCTTTTTTTTTTTTTTTAGTGAGGCAGTTGGGGTTAAGTGACTTGCCCAGGGTCACATAGCTAGTAAGGTTTAAGTGTCTGAGGCCGGATTCAAACTCAAGTACTTCTGACTTCAGGTCCAGTGCTCTATCCACTGCGCCACCTACCTGCCCCTCAGGTATCTTTTCTTATAGACCCAGTCCCTGAGTTTCAGCTGTAAGGTAAACTGGTTTGGAGCTGAGTCCCTAGAAAATGACTGAGAAAAACAATATTTAAGGTCTTGAAGGTTGAGTGAGTCCCTTGCAGTAATGAGAGAATGGAAACATTGGTGATAAAGGAGTTGCCATGGAGTAAAAGGAGGGAGCATTGTGTTCATATTAACAATTTCAAAGGGGTAAAGGGATAGTTTTCCAGAAGGGTTCACTCTAAATTCAGAAGGATAAAGGGAAGGGCTCAGAGAAAAAGGTAGACTCAAATCATCCATAAATTTGGCAAGCTGAACTTTAAAAATTCCATTGATATGCACTTTTAGGCTCAAGGATTAGGGGTGATAAGTATAGTGTTGATGCTAAAGTACCAGTCAAACAGCTAGAAGCTAAAAGACAACTGAAATGGAAAAATGGGTTCCTCTGGCACTGTGGATTTCTTTAGGGATTCCCTAAGTGGGGAGAATCCTTTCTAGCAAACACAGCAACTTACCTGCAGGGAAAAGCCTCCACCTACCAGAAAAACATACAGACCATGACTAATACAAACTTATACCCAGATGAAGCCAGGAACTGAATAAAATCAATCTGCCAGATTTGAAAGGGAGGCTCAGAGAGAGGGAATTTTTGAGGGGCATGGGGAATGGGGGTGGAGCTGCAGGGACTCCCTGACACTGTGTTTGAGGCAGACCCTATATTGCAGATAAACTTCATGCTTTGCTCAGCTCATCCTCCCCTATGATTACTGATGGGCCAAACTAAGGTATTTGTTAGGGCCCCAGTGATGCAATGAGTGCAAGTATTCTACCACAGAATGACACAGAAAGTCAGGGAAGAGGATGAGACCTCCCTGTATGTTCCAGAGCCCAGACAGGGCTCAAGGCTGCCGTGAATGGGCTGGGACATGGTCTTCTGGGCCACACCAATTTCTGCAAGGGTCATCAATCCATAGGCTTGGCCCACACGTGGAGGAGGATAGCCTCATAAGGATGGGTATTTGGGGACCACAGGTATTTGAAGGATCACAGAAGTGTTACGACAGTGAGGTCTCAGATGAGCCTCCACCTGTGGCTGCTGGCCCCACAGGAAGCATGGGATCAGTGCAGGGGACTAGGAAGCCAGAGCCTAAGTTGTCATTGATGAAGGACCTAATTGCTTTGACCACCCTTCTGGAGAGGAGATAAGTGGAACATGAGGGAGAGGATTATAGAGATCCAGCTGAATCTGGATTAGGGTGCTAAGGACCCTTCCTATATCAGAAATACTAGTCACCCAGAGAGCTAAAACTCCTCAAGGGATGGAGAGGGGCAAAAAAAGATAAATGACAAGAGTATGAAGGAAAGTGGTTGGACACTTCTGGAGGAGACATAGAGAACTGAATATCATTTTGGTGAGGGAACTCAATTGTGATCCTATATCTAGAGAAAAGGGGAGAAAACTCAATTATGACCATATATGTATAGAGAAAATTGCATCCTAGAAGGTGAAGAAGAGCATATAGTGAGAGAAGAAGGGATGGGTTCTGAACAAATCCCTAAGGATAAAAGGAAGGAGTTGGAAAACATAGGCTACAAATGGTTTGTGATCCTCATTATTAAAAATCTTTCTAAAGCTCTGAAAAAGTGGTCAAGAAAAGCAAGGGGGTTTAGAACAGACATTGTGGCACTATGAGGATCTTAATAGGATGCGAGGCTAGTACAATATCAGTGACCCCCTACTGGAGAACAAACACAATAGAGAGAATCCCCTCTCTACCCTTTGAGCACCATCTATTTGAGCCAGACCATTTCTTTTTTTAACCCCCAGTATGTGGCCTCTAGTTAGAGGATGAGGGAAGTGGTCCCTGGAAGTGAAGTAGCTTATGTTATATCTGAAGGCAATTTTTCCTTTAAAGGTCTGACTTTTTACAATTGAAGTACACCTTCTCACCCTGTGGGCTTGTGGCTTGGTACCCAGAGAAGGCCCAAAGGCAGATCCTCTTTAAATTCTTCTAATCTCTTTAAAAAAACAAACCAACAAATTAACCTAACTTTTGGTTTGTTCTTTCTTCTTCCTTAATTTGGAGACCTCCTCCTGAAAAAAAAACACCAATCTTATTTTGATCCTTCTCCATTCTTCACTCCCCCATGCCAGCTTTTTCTCCCAATTGTTGGATATTCTCTTTGGGGGGGGGGATTGGGGTTAAATGACTTTCCCAGGGTCACACAGCTAGTGACAAGTGTCTGAGACCAGATTTGGACTCAAGTCCTCCTGACTCCAGGGCAGGTGCTTTATCCACTGCACAACCTAGCTGCCCCTAGATATACTCTTGAGGGGAGGAGAGTTTAGGTTCAGATTCCTCCTTAGTTTTTTCAAGGAGCCATTGAGAAAAACATGCCCCACTCAGGTCCCTTAATCTTGGGGCCAGAGGAATCAAGGCTAAAATACAAAAAGTTAATTTTGTTGCAATTAAAGGAGTACCACTGTGACCAGCAGATACTTAAATTCTGCCAATTAGCAAATACTTCCAAGTACATGGTGCTGTAAGAGACTAATATTGTCCATGGGTCTTTTTAGCAAACCCTCAATTAAAGAGAAACAACTCAACCAAAAGAGAGTAGAGTTCAGGAAACGTAACCAATCACTTACCTAGGCTGAACTACTGAGTCAAATTCAGACCTAATACAAGAGGTCCTGTGTTGGTACCATATGTCTGAGATTAAAAACAAAATAGCAGCTGGCTAGGCAGGTGTCTTCAAATCCCACTTAAGATATTATATATGTCAATCTGAAATAAAGAAGACTACCAAAGTAACAATAAGGTCTTTTAATCAAGGCAAAGGAATCACAATTTGTGTCAATGTGTAATATCAGTGTAGTAGTACCCAAAAGGAGCCGAAGAGGCAGGGTTTAATTATGCTTTAATTAGGAATGCTTAGAAAGGGTAGCAATAAAGAGTTAGATGGTTTTGCTAAATAGCCAAAGGTTGGGTAGTGATTGACATCTAGTCAGAACAAACAGTTCAGGGAGTTACTAGAACTATAACAAGAACTGTTCCAGCCATGGAGTCAGTAAGGTCAAGATAACCCCTTGTAGTGATTTAATTCAACACTTGATCTCTCATTTATTCATTAGCTTCTACTTGACCAATTCTACTATTTACAGAATTATTTTCTTCAGTAAGCTTTTGTACCTCTTTTTCTATTTGACCAATTCTGCTTTATAATTATTTCTTTTCTTTTTTCTTTTCTTTCTTTCTTTCTTTCTTTCTTTCTTTCTTTCTTTCTTTCTTTCTTTCTTTCTTTCTTTCTTTCTTTCTTTCTTTTTTTTTTTTGGTGGGGAAATGAGGGTTAAGTGATTTGCCCAGCTTGTAAGTGTCAAGGGTTTGAGGCCAGATTTGAACTCAGATCCTCCTGAATCCAGGGCTGGTGCTTTATCCACTGTACCATCTAGCTGCCCCTAGGAGTTCTTTTCATCAATGAATTTTATGTCTCTTTTTCATTTGGTCAGTCATGTTTTTTAAGGTATTATTTTCATCAGTACTTTTATGCCTCTTTTACCAACTTTTAAATTGTCTTTTCATAATTTTATTCCTTAGTTTTAATTTCTTTGCCTATTTTTTCCTTTTGCCCTCTGATTTGATTTTGAAAATGACTTTTAAGCTCTTTTAAGAATTCTTATTGGTCTTGTGTTTAATTTACTTTTTCCCCATTTGGGGCTTTGCTTATAGCTGTTTTGGCTTCCTTATATTCTGAGGGTTTTTTCCCTTGATCTTTTTTGTTACTGTAATAGATTTTTATGGTCAGGTTCTTTTTTGGTTGTTTGCTCATTTTGCCACCCTATTTCTTGCTTTGGAACTTTAATTTAAAGTTGGATTCTGTTTCTGGTGTAGGGTTTGGAAGGAGAAACACTGTCCCAAGCTTTAGACCATTTTTTGCATTGAGGTTTTCAGAACTTGTTTTGGATATTTGTAAGTTTTCAGTCCTTTCAAGGTGGGGTGATATACAGAGAGCTGTGGTAACTGCTCTCCTGGTCTTCACTCTGGTCCTTACCCAGGAAGGGGCCCTGATCTCTTGGGAGTGCAATCAATAGTAGGACCAGAAATGATATTATGCCTCAGAGCTTCCACTCTCTCTTAACTGAAAGTGCTTAAATAAAAGTCCTCCTTGAGCACTGACCTAGAAGTGGGCATAAGCAATGGAGTTGCCAGATGGCATCTGGCCCTCTGCCCAGTGCAAGCATAGGCATCCTCCACTGTGATCTCTTTCTGACCAGTAGCCAGGTCCTCTTACCGTCTCTGGCCTGAGAGCTCTTAAAACTGCTGCTGCTTTTGTTGCCACCACCTAGTCCCTTCATTGGTGTTTCATTCACTTAGGTTCTGAGTTTGCATCCTCCGCTATACCATACATCTCTTTTTCTGACCTCTTATATTATAATGGCCTATAATAATTATCACTCTGAGAAAAAAACTGGGAAAGAACAGTCAAATTTATAAAAATATAAGTCATTTTCCAATTGATAAATAGTCAAAAGATATGAACAGTTTTTAGACAAAGTGATCAAAGCTATCTACAGTCATATGAAAAAATGGACTAAATCAGTGTTAATCAGAGAAATGCAAATTAAAACAACTTTGAGGTACCACTCACACATATCAGAATGGCTAATATGATAAAGAATGAAAATGTTATATGTTGAGGGTGGGGGTGGGAAAATTGGGACACTAATCCACTGTTGGTGGAGTTGTGAAGTGATCCAACCATTTTGGAGAGCAATTCGGGAACTATGCCCAGAGGATTATAAAACGGTTCATACCCTTTGAACCAGCAATATCACTGCTAGGTTTATATCCCAAAGATATCCTCAAAAACATAAAAAATACCTATTTGTAAAAAAATATTTATAGCAGCTCTTTTTGTGGTTCCTAAGAATTGGAAATCAAAGGAATATCCATCAATTGGGGAATGACTAAACAAGCTGTGCTATAAAATTGTAATGGAATATTATTGTACTATAAGAAATGACTAGCAGGATGATTTTAGAAAAGCCTAGAAAGACTTATATGAATTTATATATAGTGGAGTGAAGGGAACCAGGAGAATGTTGTACACAGTAACAGAAATATTATTCAATGAAGAACTATGAATGACTTAGCTATTCTCAGCAACAGAATAATCCAAGACAATCCTAAAGGACTAATGATGAAACATGCTATCCACCTGTAGAGAAAGAACTGATATTGATTGAATACGGACTGAAACATGTTATTTTTCACTTTCTTTCATTTTTTTCTTTTGAGTTTTCTTATATAAAATTACTAATATGGAAAATGTTTTACATAATTGTACATGTATAACCTATATCTAACTGTTCACTGTCTGAGGGAGGAGGGAGGAAGTAAGGGAGGGAGAAATAAATCTTAGAACTTAAAACTGTTTTTTTAAAAAAAATAGTTATCACACTGACCTTTTTCTGGCTCTGCCACTCAAGAATTTAATTTGAAGTTTTAATGTTGTTTGGAGGGGGATGTTATGACAGCTTAGCTGAGAGATTTCTCTACTTCACCATCTTGGCTCCACCCCCAGAAATCTCAAAACAATCAATGTTTAATCATTTAATTACACATAGGGTAAATTTGGCTTTTCTCTTGTTTCATAACAGTAGTTTAATTATTTTAAAAGAAGTTTTAGCATTTTTATTATTCTAATTAATACCTGTGATTATTCTTTGTCCCTTAACAATATTTAGCATAATCCTTCAGCATGCTCTGGGCCCACACTCTTAGAACCATACCTTATATATCTCTTCCTAAGGTTCTAGGTTACCTTGAGATTTTGTGATTTCTCTTCTCTACGGCCATCAATTAGTGCCTTCATTTGCTGTGTTTTCCCCATTGTTAGGGGTTCCTACCAGTCCAGTTCTATTTAATCATTTAATGTCAGTTAGCTTTCACAAAGGTATATTCATTTTAAAGATATAGCAAGAAGAAACATGCAAATATTTCTCCTACTTCCACTCTCAAATGCAAATGTTGCAAAGAAAGGGCAGAAGCCGATTCAGGCTTTTTTGAAGTCACCAACAATTCTGGCTATACAGTCAATCCAGAAGACTCCTCCCAACTACAGAGTTAGGCAATCATGTTCAGTTGCAGGATGTTAAAACATGCTCCACTGTCTCTTCAAAACATTTCCATTACACATCATCATTAATGTCCCTAGTGTCCTCCATGTGGAAAAGTTGCATAGCTGATGGGTTCTGCATGTGAGCCAGATTCCCCTTACACATACATCTATGATTCGATGCTATGTTAAAACTCTGAAATGAGGTTCAGATGTCTTCAGGAATGAGAACAAGTTAACCTAACTCACTACATATACATATGCATGTGTGTATGTGCATATATATACACACATATATATGTGTATATATATATATATGTATGTGTATATGCATATGGAAATAGCCTAAAACCATTTTTTACATTCCCTTTAGACATCTTGCTTTATGTCCAGCTGCTGCCCATCTTCCAGACTAGCCCTTCAGAGGTCATGCCCCTCCTCCATTAATGATTCATTAGTTATATCTATCATCAATGTTCGAATTGCCCTTTGTGTTACTCATACCATTGATTCTTCAAATATGATGGTAATCAATGATTCCTATGCATATAGCATCACCAAAAATGTGAAAAATATATTTGTATCACTGTGGGAATTCCCCTGCAATCAAACCTGTTTTCTTTCTTCTTTTGAATTCTTTAGTTGACATTTTCCTTTTGTACTACTTGTCTACAGTGTAGGTGCTGATGTGTTAGCTCAAGGGGCTCCTGAAGGAACAGTAGTCCATCCAAGTATATTTCATAGTGTTTACAACAATCACTTTTTATCCACTCAATTTTCCTTTTGTAGATTGTTAAGTCTAACGATTCTTGAATGATTTGAGCAATTACGAATCTCACTTAGGAGGCTCTGAAGTGTTATAGGCTTTGATTTAATCAGTACGATGTCATCCATAAGCAAAAGTACCTAGAAGACCTTTTTATCTTAAGCACTTCATATATCTCATTTCAGCTTCACAATTTTCAGGTGAGGTTGATATTATTATCCTCATCTTGCAGATGAAGAAGCAAAGGCACAGAATTTCAGCAACTTGGTGAAAGTACAATAGCTAATGTTTGAGGTAGAATTAATACTCGGGTTTTCCTAATTCCAGTGCTGATACCCTCTATAGAGAATCTCTCTTCCTTTTGAATTCTGTGCTAGACATTGTTTATATCTGTCGCAAACATATTTTGTGAGCATGCATCTTCCTATTTTATGCATTGTTTGTTAAAAATTCACAATATAATAAAATATTATGTTCACTGTTATACATATCAAGTAATGTTGTATGACTTTAGTATATGCTCAGAAGTTTTGTTAGAGGAGAGTCTGTAAGACTGCATTTTGTAGTTCAGTGTTTTTTACAGTCAACAAACAATAAACACAAAGGGACTTTGTATTTTCTGTATATATGTCAGTGTCCCTAGAAAGATGTGATATGCCATAGAATACCACTTTAAAAGCCTACAAGGTTTTTGCTTATATTTTCACCAAGAATGCTGTCAATTCTTCCTTCCTAAGATATCTAACATCTGTCTCCTACTGCCCTAGTTCAGCTCCTTATCACATCTAGAAGTAAACTATTATAAAACCCTTCTTATTGGTCTCTCTCTCAAATCTCTGCCTTCTACAATCATGATCCACATACCTGTCAATTTGATATTCCAAAATCAAGGATCTGATCATGTCATTGCCTTGCTCAAGAAAATGCAATAATAGCTACTTTTCCCTAAAAGTAAAATTTCCTGTTTGGCTTTTGAAGATCTTCATTTTAAAACCAGTTAGATTAACTGTCACCTGATTTCCAGCCTTATTTTAAATCACTTGCTTTCATGTGTTTTGATTTCTAGCCAAACAGCTTCTTGCTGTTCTTTTTTTTTTTTTTGTACCTTTTCCTAGATTCCACCCCCATGTCCAGAATTCATTTCATCCCATCTTCCCCTCATAGAAACCTAGAATCTCAAAGATAAAACTAGAAGAGACCACCTACTCTAACCTCTTCTCTAGTTTTCTTTCAAGCTCTGCTCAAGTGTTACTTCCTACTTTGTACAGATGACCCATGCAACCGATGGTGTATTCTTCTTTGAAAATTTTATTTTTATATTTTATGCTTAAATTTGAATTTACATGTTGCCTCCACCAACAGGGAATAAACACCTTACAGGAAGGGCCTGTTTCAATTTTGTCTTTCTATTCACAGCACCTGTGATTAGATACTTGTTATTTGTGTAATTATCCCAATAGTAATATTGGAGAAATGAAAAGGTAGATATATGAGTATGTAGTTAATATTTTCTCAATCACCATTTTTCATAGTAAGACCCTTGATGATTTATAATTATTTGGGCCCATCCTATTTTTCAGATATCTTGAAAGCAAAACCTTCAAATTTATTCTGTCTCCAAGATATGTGATGAATGGTTAGTACATGCCCCAGTAGCTTAGGTCTTTGGGTTTATCAAACACTAAGTTACTGTAGTGATTTATTTCTGTTTATTGTTTGCTAGTCTATTCCAGTGAACAACAACTCTATTTCTTAGCAAGTACCACATTGTTTTGAAGATTACTACTTTTTAGTACAGTTTGAGATCTGGTACTTCTATGCTGTCTTCTTTCATTTTTTTTCAGTTGATTCGTTTGATATTCTCGACTTTTTATTTCTCCAGATGAAATTTCTTGTTTTGTTATTTCTAGCTATATAAACAGTTCTTTGACACTGAATAGGTAAATTAATTTAAGTAGTAGTATCATTTTTATTATTTGTATTTATTATTAATTCAAGTAGTATTGTTATTTATTATTTTATTGACTCAAACTACCCATGACCAATTAATATTTCTTCGTGTGTTTACATATGTCTTTGTGTGAAAAGTGTTATTTAATTATGTTCATATACTTCCTGTGTGTGTCATGGTAAGAGGCCTACAGTTATTTAACTCTGTTCTACTTCTGATAACATTTTGCTCTGGGGCTTTCAACATGTGATTAAAAGTTAAAAAAAAAATACCTACCATCATTCTTTTTAAATTTGAGGATTAACCTTCATGTATTTATATTTTACATTCCTACCACTATTAGAGAATACATGTTGATTTTTCTTTTAATAGCAGTAAATAATACAAGTGACAACATTCACATTCAGTTGCTATTATTATTCACAGACCACATTATGGGGCATATCACTGGACTTGTTAGCCCATTTAATAAAACAAGCATTTACTCAGTTCCTACTGGATACAAGATAAATGTACTAATCTGAGAATAGGCAGTGATACAGAGTTTATATGAGATTTATTTATAACACTATCAGAGCCTCTTAAGTAAGATATATAATTGTTCAAATCATTCAGCACTTATCTAAGCAGGAAGGGAATGTAATGCAAAAATTCATAGTGGGTTGGCTTATACTTTTCAATCAATCAGATGACTTCCTTTCCTTCTCTCTGCACCTCACCTCACATTCTCCAATCATTTTTGTCCCTCCCTATATCTCCTTTATTCAAACTCTGTAAAATACAAGATTATGTTTAGTAGTCCTTTCATTCATTTTTATAAGGAACACAATGATCATGTCACAATTCCATTTACAACATAGTAACAAAAGAGCATTTGTGAAATTCTAAATCAGAATGACTTTTGTTATTTCTTGTTAATGATCCTAGAATTTCAGGTATGATAGTTGAGGGTTTTTGTTTTGGTTTGGTTTTTTGACTATACAAAACTAAATCTAAATTTTGCAACATACACCCTAATGTTAATTGAACTTTTTTTTTTTTTTTTGTGAGGCAATTGGGGTTAAGTGACTTGCCTAGGGCCACACAGCTAGTAAGTGTTAAGTGTCTGAGGCCAGATTTGAACTCAGGTCTTCCTGACTCCAGGGCCAGTGCTCTATCCACTGCGCCACCTAGCTGCCCCGTTAATCAAACTTTAAAAAAAAAGGTAATGTTAAATATAACTTGACAAAAGGAAATTATAAGTAGAAAAAAATTGAGAAGCAAACAGAACTCCTTGAATATTTTAAGAGATCTAAACTTATAGCAATTCATCAGGCTGTAATAGAAAATAAAGTAATGAGATATACTACTTAGCTCCACAGTTCTCTTTTCTATTTTTGTTTTCTAAATTGACTTTCACTTGCTGAATTATTTCTTGACCCTTAATTGAATGAATGAAAAACATTCATTAAATCTGTATGCCAAATACTGTGCTAAGAGCTGAGTACATAAAAATAGAAAAAGGAATACAGTTTTATTCTCAAAGATCTCATGCTTTAATTGATGAAGACAATACAGAACTGAAAGTTCAGCTGCAAGGTTGGTGGGAGGGCCAGTAATACTATGGATTCAGCAGAGGTCCGGCTAACAAGATACTTAAATTAAGGGCACAGTAGATCAGATGAAAGTATTCAGATTCTGTGGAGCTGTATGGGGGAGTAGTAGGACATATACTAAGGCCTAATGGTCCTCCATTTTATGAGAAGAAATAATAGTTGGCAAGTCTAGCGCAGTGCCTAAAACATAGTAGACACTTAAAATGGCTATTGATTGATTGATTAACATCTATCTTATCACATTATTTGAGCAGGCAAGAAGTCTAAAAGTTTTCTTGGTAAACTTGTTGGGATAGAGGGCCAAAGAAGTAAGCAAGGAGAATACCCCCAATGAGAGGTCATCCTACTTACCTCCCATATGTAATGTAATGAATTATGGCAGTCATTGTGTATATGATTATGTCAGTTCAAAATGTCCAGTTGACATTATAAAGAGTGAAACTGGCCATGTGAAGATGGAAATGGATTCTGTTACACGGATCAGTGATTGGAGAAGGGAGAGAAGAGATTTCTAAAGAAATCAAGTGTGAAGCACAACTGAAATGTACTTCACACTTTTTTCAAATTTATGTATTTTCAGGAGTAACCTTTTCCTTTATATATAAACAAAATTCATAAGAAGATATAGTTTTGGCTTAATGGCATATTGGAATAAGACCAAACTTTATATAATGTTGGTTGTTGCATAGCAACAAAATTGAAAGTCAGTTTCTTGAAAACTAAGTTCAACTGCCAAAGTGAAAGGTTTAAATTATTTTCCCTATGTACTTGTGTCAGCCCACACAATGATGCAAATATTCATACAATTATTTAACATGTTTTTGTACCATATATAACCAAGTGAAAAAGATATTCTATATGTTCTTGAAAAATTCACTGCTACTTGGGCTCAACAGTTGAATAGCATCCTTCATTTCCTTTGAGCAAAGAGAAGAAAATCTTAAGTGATGATGGGATTTTACTGACAAAATTTAACTTTATTTGCTGCCCAGCCCTTTTGCTTTTGTTTTCAGTTTGACAGGCTTTTATGAGAAAAGCAAGAAATACTGTTAGTAAGACCTCAGACTATATTGGCAAGAGCCCCAAGAATTTTAAGGGGTAATGCTAGTGGTCTAGATTTATATGTGTATACATAAGCATAATAGTCACTGTAACATAGTTTAGTGGAATGAGAGTCAAAAAATGCTGAAGACAAGTTTACCCTCACAATGATCCTCTCTCTCAGCAGGGAAGCTCACCTCATATTTCCATGAAATATTAACGAAGCAACTTGTGAGGAACTCCTTCTCCTCACTTTCCACAATTCAAAGCTCCTCAGCATTATTGCCTCTCCTCTCTTTTCTTTTTTTGCCCTTGACTCAGAAGACAAAGTGACCCTTCTTCCCTCTGCTTGTGCATTTGATCTGCTTCTTTTGTCACCTCTATGACCTGACCCTTCAAACATCTTTTTTTCTTCTTCCTAATTTTCAACTTTTTTTTCCTATTGCTTCCTTCCCTACTGCCTCCAAACATGCTAAAATATTTCCTATTGTTATAAAGGAAGCAAAACAAAACCTTTCACTTGACTCCCATCTTGTGTGTCTCTATATTTTGTATCCTTTCCTTTAATAGGTAATAGTCATATCTATTCTTTTATCTGCAGCTACACTACTGGAAAAAAAAACTTTTTGTATATTTTTATATATTTGGGTAGCTAGATGGGAGTCAGAAAAACTTGAGTTAAAATCCTGCCTCAGACATTTACTAACTGTATCTATGAACAAATCACTTAACCTTGATAAGTTTTTATTGTTATTATTCAGTCATTTTCAGTCATGTGTAACTCTTTGACTTTGATTGGGGTTTTCTTGGCAAAGATACTGGAGTGGTTTGCTATTTCCTTCTACAGCTCATTTTGACAGATGAGGAAACTGAGATAAACAGGGTTAAGTGGCTTGCCCAGGGTCATAAAACTATTAAGTGCCTGAGGTTAGATTTGAACTTAGGAAGAAGAGTTTTTTCTGACTCCAGGATGGGTTCTCTGTCCACTTCACTGCCTAGCTGCCCTTCCTTTTCTGTAAAATGACAATAATTATAGTACTAACATCACAGGGTTGTTGTGAGGAGCAAATGAGTTAACATATACAAAGTGTTTTCAAGCCTTAAATAGCTATATAAATGCTAGCTGTTTTGTTATTGTCACCATTTTCCCATTTCACAGTATTAAAGAAAAAATATTAGGGCAGCTAGATGGTGCAGTGGATAGAGCACTGGCCCTGGATTCAGAAGGGCCTAAGTTCAAATCTGGCCTCAGACACTTGATGCTTCCAGGGACTTGGTTATCTGAGATACCTATCTCGTCGAACTTGAGAAAGGAAAAAGCTTTTATAAATGGTAGATGGGATGATCACCTGAGGGTGGAATGTTCATTATTGGAGGTGAGTTGGGAGAAGTCTGTTGAGGGACAGTTGTTATGATTTCTGGAGCTATCTCTTTCCCCTTGGTTCTACTCAGGTAACAACCATGCCTAAAGGGCTGATCTATCCAGCTTCTCAAGGTGTGTTTGTCTTCAGTTTAGTTTCCCAAGGAGAGTTACCCCAGATCTATGTCATGTAGTTTAGCTGGCCAGTTTAAACTTTAATAGTTCCAAATTCCCAGCCCATAATCCTTCCTTCCTTCCTTCCTTCCTTCCTTCCTTCCTTCCTTCCTTCCTTCCTTCCTTCCTTCCTTCCTTCCTTCCTTCCTTCCTTCCTTCCTTCCTTCCTTCCTTCCTTCCTTCTTTCCTGTTCTTCTTCTCCTCCTCCTTTTCCTCATCTTCTTCCTCTTCCTTCTCCTCCTTTTCTTTCTCCTCCTCCTCTTCTTCCTTCTTCCTCTCTCTCCATCTCTCCCCCCCCCTCTCTCTTTCATATGCTTCTACATCACCCAATTCTCAATATATTGAAATCTGGCTCTAGCCCCGATATTATCCTTCCTGGTTTCTTTGGTTTTTGTTTTTTGGGGTTTGGATTTTGGGGGTTGTTTGTGTGGTGTGTGTGTGTGTGTGTGTGTGTGTGTGTGTGTGTGTGTATGAGACAGAGGGAGAGATCTGAAATTCATTCACATGAAAATATAAATGACTAAAAAGGTATTCAGCTACTTTTTAGTCATATATATTTTGTGGTAGGTCTTTCCATTGTCACTCTGGCATAAGACAAATGTTGATAAGAGGAACAAAGTCCTTTGACTCACTCCCCAGGAGACTGGCCAGAATGAAAAGTAATTAATTATAATAATAACACCAACAATATTTATATAGTGTCTACTAAAAACAAGGCACTGTGTTAAATGCTTTGAAAATATTATCTGATTTGATCCAACAACTTTGGAAGGTGCTATTATTATCATCCTTTTACAGTTGAGGCAAATGAGGTAAAGAGAGATTTAAGTGATTTACTCAGGTTACACAACTAGTAAGTGACAAATTCTAAATCTGAACTCATGACTTCTGTTATGGGCCCAGAGCACCTCAGAAGTTCTCTGGGGTACATCGAAGAACCTTCTCCTAGAGAAACTAATCCAAAGGATAGGCACACCTAAAGAGATAAGTGGAACCAGATCAAACTGAGCTAACTGTAGGACCTCCACCCCTTCATTCTAGTCTCCCTCAACTCTGGGGAGATAAGATTAGGTGTGGCTGCTCCCTTTATGTCCTGAGGAGAGATGGCTTGAGAGATCTGTAGCCACCCCACACCCAACTCCTCCAGCCACCACCAGTGGGGGATGGTCCTCCCTCACTAAGGGAACTTTCCACAGTCAGATGGTCACCACCATCACTCCTCTATAAAAATACCTGATGGTCTCCTGCTGGAGGAGATTGGTATCTCAGAGCCGTGCTCTGTGCCATGCCTTTCTCCCCATGAGAAGTCCAATGATTTCTCTCTTGGTTTCCCTTCCCTTCCCTTCCCTTCCCTTCCCCAGACCCTAAATAAACTACTATCTTATTCTAATTGTTTTTGTGTGTAAGAGATAAGCATTTATTAATAAAATTTTCTGGTGTTAATTCCCAATCAAAGCTAAATAAAATTATTAGGGAAATATATAGTAAAATAAATAAAGATATACCATATTTAATTTTACATTTGGTTGAATTTCCCAATCTCAGAATACCAAATGTATATAGAAGAGGAAAGAATAGATAATAAATATCATTAGGCTATGTGGCCAAAACAAGATCTTGAGTCAATATCAATAGTTTTGCTTGTTGAAAGACATTTGGAAATATAGGATTTGAGCTAACGTAAAAGATCAGAATTAAAAATCATAGAATTGTCCACTTAGAGCTGAATAGAAACATGAGGTGTGATATAATCCAATTTCCTCATTCGCCAGATAAAGAAAATGAAGCCCACAGAGGTAAAATGATTTGCCCTACTTTATACAGGCAAAAAGTAACAGACCCAGAATTTGAACATATGTCCCTGATTCCAAATACACCACTGTTTTCTATTGCATAAAGATTTGAGAATGATTAACATATAGTTATCTTTCAACAAACATCTATTAGGGATTTGATATGGTGATAATAACAATCAAGTCATTATAAAAATAAAAGGGTTTTTTTCAATTTTTTTAACTGAACTGGCAAGTTTATCAATGTAGGAAGCACCCAGTAAGGATTTTCTTTCAGGCAGTGAAGAAAATGAAGAGGGAAAGGTGATAACGAAGATGGTTCTTGGCATAGAAGACAGCCAGTGAAATGACACTGAATCAGGAGATGGATTGTCATCTTTCAGGAACAGCAAGAATGTCAGTATTACTGATTGTGTTTAGGGGAATAAAGTATAAAGAGACTGGAAAGGTAGAAAGAGGTATGATTATGAAGTGCTTTAACAGCCATACATAGGATTTTATGTTTGATCCTGAAAATAATAGGGAGGTAGCATAGTTTGATTTGACTGTGGTAGACATACACTACAGAAAATCACTTTGGAAGCTAAGTGATGGATGAATTGGAATGGGAAAGGATTGCAACAGGGAGATCAATTGAGAGTCTGATGCAATAATACAGGCATGCAGTGATGAAGGCCTACAGGAGTGTGGGTGGGGAAGCTGTGTGGATGAAGAGAAGATATATCTAGAAGAGATGTTGTGAAGACAAAAATGATACAAAATTGACAACAGAGGATATATAAGTATGAAAGATAAGTAATTCTCTGAACTGGAAATTGCTGAAAACAAAATCAAGCAACTCAGTTGACACCTATAGTTAGGGACAAGGATGTAGGAATCCAGAAAGTATAGTACTCCCATTCTTGAGACTTAAGAGGCAGAATTCAGGTTGTAACTAGAAGTTGTAGCTAGTGCCACCTAGAAGGAATGTTGGTGTTAGAGGGCTGAGAAATTTACTGGCTAATCTATGTATGAAACAAAACATAATTAAATGGAAGGGAAACCAGTCAAACTTATCTATTAACATAAAAAAAAGTTGATTCTGATCATGCAACTATATATTCCTTACCATAATGTGCTGGTATGCTTATAACCTCCACTCCAGAATTCTTTATAATAATTCTCTCTTTATATGAAAACTGGCTGATTTTTATTTGTATAACAACATTAATGAGGAGCATAGCTAAATTTCTGAGACATTTACTCTTGTAGCACTTTGTTTGGCATAGTCCTTTATACATATTTGTTATTAATTCGTTTTCAGAAAAGACTGACTCTTTGTAACCCAATTGTGGATTTTCTTGGCAGAGATACTGAAGTGGTTTGCTATTTGGTTTTCTAGCTCATTTTACAGATAAATAAACTTAGGGAAGCAGGATTAAGTTATTGGCCCAGGGTCATACAGCCAGTTAAGTGTCTGAGGTCAGATTTGAACTCAGAAAGATGAGTCTCTCTGCAAGGCCCTGCACTCTAAGGGAAGTTAGGTGGCACAGTAGATTGAGTTTGGCCCTGAAGGTAGGATGACCTGAGTTCAAATCTCACCTCAGACACTTATTAGTTGTGTAACCTGGGCAAGTCACTTAACCCCGATTGTCTTAATCATCAGGGGCCATCTCCAGTCATCCTGATGTATACCTTGCCACTGGACCAAGATGGTTCTGGAGGAGAGAGTGAAGTTAGTGACTTTGCAGAGCCCTCCCTCACTTAAATCCAATTCACTGCAAGTCACAACATCACCGGAATCTCATGATTATCTTCGAGAATGAAGGACAAATGACAAAAAACCTGCTCTCTAACTACCATACCACCTAGCTGCCTATGATCATCAGTGATATAAAGTAAGATTTTCAAAACACATATCCTAATTAGCATTTACTCATATAACAATTTGGTTTGTCATAGTCCTTTACACATATTATGTTGCAATAATACTCTGTGTTAGATTTTCATTTTACAAATGAAGGAATAGAAGTTGACAGAGGTTAGATAACACATAATCAGTTAACTCCAAAATCATATAGCCACAAGTGTCTGAGATAGGCTTTGCCCTCATATCATTGTGACTCCACATCCAACGATGACCACTGTACCACCTGGCTGTCTTTTGTATCCTTATAACAATCTAGTCAACCATACTTGAAAGTTCAGGGGAATGCTTGACTCTTACTCCTAGCATCATTTTAGAGATATTGGAATTGAGGCCCAGAGAAGTGTCTTGACCACATAGAACCACACACACACACACACACACACACACACACACACACACACACACACACACACACACACACACAGCTTAAGGGAAGGATCCTAACCCAGGTTTTCTTGCCTCCAAGCTTGAGCAGTTTTTCCACAACATAACACAGTTTCTATGAACTCATGTAGTATGTTCAGACTTTCACTCTGAAAATGATTACTATAGATGAATGTTTGCTAAGAACAAAGCATTTCTCTAAGAACTCGTTTTCAATTCCTGTTTATTTATTTGGTAATGATTTCTAAGGAATGGAAAGAAATGAGATTTACACATTCGAGCTCAATTCTCCCTTATCCCAGGAGATTTCTATTCTTTAGAATTATATGATTTAATGTTAGTATCGACTGGTCCAGAGTGATTTGTACATTTTTTATGTCATCCCACAGAACAGAATTTACAACTCATCAAAATGTGTGAGAACAGGGATTCTGTATTCATAAACAAATATATGTAGAAAAGAATGACTTTATTGGGTCCTGGGAGACCATACAGGGACATCATTATGAAGGAAAATATACTTACTACTCTTCTTTACTGTAGTCAAGATGTCATTTTCTTCACTTCCTCCTCATAAATTATTCTTCGTTAAACATCTTAATCTAAAGGGCAAGGATGTTAATTTTATTGAAAAATCACACCCAAGTGGGTGAAAGTCTTAGGATAACAACACCTTTTATATATTAGGTGACACCATTTATATAAAACAAGACAAATAAGGAAAGCCTTTTTAATACATTGTTAGAGATCATATATGTCTAGAGTTGCATGCTTTAAAAAAAACATGTTACTTATTAAAATTATTAAGTAAAATGAGTTCAGTACTTCATAGACTAAGCTGAAAATAACCTAAAATCATCTAGTCTAATGGTGTGGTGTGGTATAGATGGTATAGAAGTGGTAAGTAAGGTCCAGAGAGCTTAGGTCATTTTCCTAAAGTCACAAAGTTAGCTAATGGCAAAACTAGAATAAGAGTTCACTTCCCCGGACTCTCAACCCAATTATTTTTTCAGTATGAAATAAAAATGGGACTGGCTTTCAAGAAAAGAAATATAAGTTAAAAATATCCTTGCTGTACTAAGAAAGTTTGTCTATGCTTATTTTGTTTTCTCCCTTTTCCTCAGAATGTTTGGCTATGAGCTCTTAAAGTTGCTGGTTACCAATAATTTTGCTACTACTAAAAACAATTGTTAATAAATACTGTCCTCATATTTTTAATATGAATCTATAGATCACCTAGATTTGATGGAGCTGGCTTATTTTCCAAATGGATTTTATGAGACCCTGGATTAATAGGAGCAAAATGCCTTTTGCTCAGACTTTAAACTGAAACCAGACAGTCCCTATTCACTTTCCCCAAGAGAATAAACAGATTTAAATGTCCTTTTGAAATTCTTATTCACTATCTTCTTTCCCAAGAAAGTGAATAGATCTTATTGTTCCCCTGATCTAGACCTCCTTGTCTTTGGCAATACCCTTTCCTGTCTCCACATAATCTAACCATAGCATCTGCTTTAAATTGAGCCATTAAACTGATTTGTGTTGTTTAACTGAGTTAGATTTGTAGTATTTGCTTTGGGTTGATTTGCATCATGCTAATGAACTTATTCTGTAACCTGTGAACAAAGAAACCTTAAAAACCCTTGGAAAAAAGGGGGTCTCTGAGCTCCCTTTTGAGGAGGGGGGGTCTCCAACATGATTATGCTATATTTCTTCTTGGGACAAAATTAAATTGGTATTTTGTTGTTTTTTTTTTTCTGTCTGTCTCTGATCTGTTTTTGTTTTTTGTTTTTTTAGTGAGGCAGTTGGGGTTAAGTGACTTGCCCAAGGTTACACAGCTAGTAAGTGTTAAGTGTCTGAGGCCGGATTTGAACTCAGGTACTCCTGACTCCAGGGCCGGTGCTCTATCCATCTGATCTGGTTTTAACCAAGTTCTCTGATCTGGTTTTGGTAGGAGATTTATGTTTTTCTGATCTGGGTTTTTGTAGGAGGACAGGTGTGGAAATAAATTGTAGGAGATATTATAATATATTGTAATTTCTCTAATCTGTTTATTAATTTTATAGGAGAGATTAAAGATTAATTTCTCTGATCTGTTTGTAGGAGACAGGCAAAATAAACTATTAATTTTAATTAATATTCAACACCATGAACATTGAAAACATTTTCATTCCTGAATTTTTTCCCTATGTGAGAAATGATCAAACTATTATCTCATCATCATTTCAAGGTTGGCATTAACAACTATGTGCACAGTGGAGTAGGAAGGAAAATTTGCCTTCCCTGCATTATTGACTTTCTTCCTGTTCCCAGTCTATGTCTCAGATGAACAGGGCAGAAAGTCTCGGGATAAATGCTGCAGAAAATGTGTTCCTAGTGCTCAAAAACAGCTAATGTGCCCATTTTATCTACCATGTGGTAATGTAGACTTTCTCATTTTGGCATATTCAGGCAGCAGTAGATAATAAATATTATATAGATAATAAATGGAAAACTAAATGTTTGTTTTATAGTAAAATCATATGATCCTAGACATAGAATGGGGAGAGCTCTTCACATCTTTAGATCTGCTGTGGATATGCCTTTTTTTGGCTGAAATGTCTGGAAATGAGTCAACTTTAGTAGTTGGATACAGTAGTAACACATGGAGTGTAAAACAGTATACATATGCACATCTAGGCATGAATTTCCACTTGCTTGCCAGTTGTCTTAGTGGCATCACAATGTCTTAGTGGCATCACAATTTCAACACTTCCAAAACATGATCCACCATCACCTTTCCCCCCTAAACTTCCCCTTTATCCAAATTTCCCTATTTCATTATCCTTCCAGTCAACCATATTCTTAAATTCAGGGTTATCCTTTATTCTTCCATCTGCTTACCTCCTCCCCCAGCCCCCATGTCCAATTATTTGCCAAGTTCTTTTGATTCTACCTCCACAAAACCTCCCATATTTTCTTCTTCTCTTTAACTTCAGTTACTTGCACTATAGTTTAAAAAGTTCAAGCCTTATCACCTCTTTCCTGCACAATTTTCTGCCCTGACACTGTTGTTCCACCTTCCAAACCAAACCTCTAGAGATTATGCCCAAGAACAAAGTCATTCATCTGTATAGGACTGTCCCCCTCCTCCTTTCTTCCTCAAAGAACTCTAACTCCCACCATTTTCCTCAATAAATGAGGTGTCAAAAAACTGCCTTATTGTTTCACTTAGAATGGCTGAGATTACCAAGGCAAAAGTACCCATCCTTGGCTGCCACCCACTTTAAGTGTTGTTTTTTTCCTCTCCCTGTTAGAATGTAAGATCCCCGAGGACAACTGTTTTGCTTCTGTACTTGTTTTTGTATTTGTAAACACTTAGCACAGTCCTTGACCTGAAGTAAAAATTTAAGAAAGGCCTCTTCATTCATTCATGTTGTGATGAACTGCTAATTGTTCTCCTAGCCTCCAGGCTACTACTAACTCAATCTAGTTTCCACATAGCTACCAAAGCAATATTCCTAAATTACAAGTATGGGCATATCACATTTCTCTACTAAAAACCTTCAGTCTCCCTATAGCTGTGATAAAACACATGCTCCTTCCTCATTTCTGTTTTTCAGAAATCTTATCTCCTTTTAAGGCTAACTCATAAATCATACTTTCAGTGAAACCTTTCCTTATCATCACAATTTTATTGCTCTCTTCCTCCTCAAATTGTGTTTATCTGTAAGCATGAATACTGCTACTTCCTAAGGATTGGGACTGTCTTGTTTTTGTCCTTGTATCCATCCCAAGTACCCCATGTACTTTCTTGAACATGGTAAGATAGTTAATATGGATTTTAATTGAATTGAGTTCTTATCCATTGAAAGGGTTTTGATATAGTGGGAAATTGGGGTACAGGTTGGGGTTCTTAGGAATTCCTCTTTAAAGAATTACACCCTCTTGCACACAAAACTTAGTTGGAATAAGGTGATAGTTTATTTAGGAGCAAGGGAAGGGAAGGGTGGGGGGAGGGAAACCATGAAAGAAATCCTTAGACTTTTCATGGGGAGATTTGGCATAAAGCACATGGCTCAGAGGTACCAAATCTCCTCGAACAGGAGACTGGAAGGTACTTTTATAGAGGACTGATGGGGGTGGACCATCTGCCCGTGAAAAGTTCCTTTAGTGAGAGAGGACCATCCCCCACTGGTGGTAGCTGGGGGAATTGGGTAAGTAGTGGAGGACCATCCCCCACTGGTAGTGACTAAAGGAATTGGGTGAGGGGTGGCTATGGATCCCTCTTCAGGACACAAAGGCTGAAGCCACACCCAAACTTATCTCCCCAGGATAAGGGAGACCAGAATGAAGGGTAGGAATCCCAAGCTAGCTCAGTCCGATTTGGTTCCTCTAGGCGTTATCTGTCCTCTGGTTTAGTTTCTCAAGGAGAAGATTCCTCGGTGTGCCCCAGAGAAATTCTGGGGTGCTCTGCGCCCCATGACATTCCCCACTTCTCTATATATAAGGAAAGGGGACGAAGATTCTTCTGAAACTGCTTCATGCTGACGGGGGTCGAAGAATCACGGCGCAAGGGAGAGGGAGGAGAGAGAAGTGGAGAAGGCCTGGAACGCTCGGAGTTGTGAGGGGCCCAGAGAGTCCAGAGGCAACACGTAGGCACAGTGTCATGAATCCTTGAGCCTAGATGGAACAGACTTAAACAAAAAAAATTAAAACTGACCAGAGCAAAAGGGAAAAGGGGCTTTATCAGATCAGGAGTCAAGTGGGACCTTTTTGCAGGACAGGGTGTGGCCTGCTTTACAGGAGGGAGTTCAAGCCTAATTCTGTGATAGGCAGTGTCTGTCTACATTAAGGGTCCCTTTTATCCCATCCCCACTTTGTGCCTTGATTGCATGCTAGGACCTGAACCAGAGAGTAAGACAGAGGTCGCCCCAAAACCATTCCTAGGCTTGCCTCCTATGTCCAGCTTGGCCATAGGCCTGACACGATGCTGGTCAGGAGAGCAAGCTGCAGAGCCGATCTCTTGGGTGCTGCCCTGGGGACAAAGAGGTAGGAGAGCTGACCTCACCTTCGTGCGGCGTCCCCCACTTCTGTGTCCCGGTTTACTGCAGCTTCCAGAATCTCGGCCAGTCGGAGTTCTGCTGGTAGCAGATGTGGTGATGGTGGCTGCTATTATAGAAGCTTGGTCTATGGAGCGGGCACGAGCCATCTTTTCTCTCTCTTTGGCTACTGCAAGGTCCCTGTTATTAAAAATCTTAAAAGCAATGTCAAGGAGTAGTGAGGATGGGATCTGGGGACCCCAGTCTAACTTCTGGAGCTCTCTCCTAATGTCAGGAGCAGACTGGCTGAAAAAATGAATATTGAGGACAGTAATTCCTACATCTCTTTGGGGGTCTAGATTAGTATATTTTTTCAGAGAGTCTGCTAAGCGGCTCATGAAGACAGCAGGATTTTCATCAGACCCCTGTGTTATCTCCCTCACCTTTTCATAATTGACTTGTTTCTTAACCCCCCTTCTCATTCCCTCAACTAGGCAGGTGATCATGTGATTTCTACGAACCCTATCTTCCCTGTTATCATAGTTCCATCTCGGTTCTATGACCGGGACAGCTGTAAAACCAGGGACCCCAACCCAATTTCCAATCTGCGAGTGTTCATCCCCAACTTGTACTGCCAGGTCCCAAATCTGTTTTTTCTCATCAGGGGTACAACAGCTGGCAAGAATAATTTGCAAATCGGTCCAGGAAAGGTCAAACTCCAGTGTCACAGACTTAAAGCCATCTATGAACTTTGTGGGGTTCTCTGAGTAGCTCCCCAATTTCTCTTTAATCTGAGATAACCTGCTTATAGAAAAAGGGGCACGCCTTAATGTTGTGCCCTTCCCAATGGGAAATTCCCTTAATGGAAGCAGGGAAGTAGTGGGAGACACTGGTAAAGACCTGGGTTGAGGAGATAGCTCAGGTGGAGACAGAGGATTGGGCACAGGGCCCAGTGGGGGAGGGGTGACAGCCTTTGGCTGTGGAGTAGGTGGGGGAGGGGAAACAATCTTTGGCTGCAGCATGGGTGGAAATGGGGAAAGAGAGATAGCCGTAGGTGACTGCAGATTAGGTAAAGCAGATGGGGTCGGCTGAATGGAAAAAACAGGAGAAATGGGAACATATTGGAGTTCCCCCCGATTGTAAATGGGGTAGAGCAGGATAGAGGGAGACTGATATCCACTCCCCGTGTGGCACAGGGAATTGGTTCTGAGATCAGCTGGTGGGCAAGGAGAGGTCTCAGTCATAGAGTGATATGACTGTGGTTGACCCATAGGTATGGAAGCAGGCGGAGGAGTGGAACGAGAAACAGGTAGGGAATGAGTTTGAGGAGGAGGAGAGGCTGAGGTCTCAGAGTAGGTGCCCGAAGAGTTAGCGAATTGCTTGGGCTTGTGGTGATTCTCAACCGGCAAGGGGACCTCATCCTTTCCCTTTGACTTCTGGCTCAAACTCATAAAAGCCGATATGTATGGAATCTCTGTCCATCTCCCTTCACGCTTGCAAAACTTGTCCAATTGAAAGATGGTATTATAATTAAGGGTGCCGTGTACAGGCCAATTTCCTTCACTTCCTAGAGGATAATGTGGCCATAAATTGTTACAAAAATGTATCATACATCTCTTTCTTAGGTTTTTAAGTTCCAATTTAGTCCAATCTCTTAGGATGCACCCTAGAGGTGAATTTTTCGGAACACTCCCTTTCTGTCCCATAACTACTGTCTAAGGAGAATAGTCTGAACCAAGAGCAGAGAGCTGGTAAGGGATAGACACATAAGCATAAATGTTCTTACCCAGAAACGTGTAGTCTGAGGGTCCTAGCGTGGTTCGGACATCTAGGAGTCCCAGGCTGCTCTCTGCTGTCCTGCAGACGCCGACCGTCTCTACCTCTCTGTGACTCAAACGGGAGGTTGAGTCCAGTGGGAGAGGGAGAAGAGAAACCCAGAAGGTAGGGTCTTACCTCCAGGTTCTGTGCCAAGCGTGGTCCAGACGTCTGTTTGAGCTTTCAGCGAGGGAGGGAGACTCAGGCTGCCCTCCACTGTCGCGTGCGAAAGCTGACCCTCTCTCTACCTCTCTGTGACTCAAACGGGAGGTTGAGTCAGGCGGGAGAGGGAGAAAGGAAACCCAGAAGGGAGGTTCCCACCCCCCAGTTTTGTGTGCTAAGAGGAAAGAAGAGAATCCCACGTCCCTACAACGTTCGGGCGCCAGATGATATAGTTGGAAAATGGGGTATGGGTTGGGGTTGGGGTAGGAGTTGGGGTTCTTGGGAATTCCTCTTTAAAGAATTACACCCTCTTGCACACAAAACTTAGTTGGAATAAGGTGATAGTTTATTTAGGAGCAAGGGAAGGGAAGGGTGGGGGGAGGGAAACCATGAAAGAAATCCTTAGACTTTTCATGGGGAGATTTGGCATAAAGCACATGGCTCAGAGGTACCAAATCTCCTCGAACAGGAGACTGGAAGGTACTTTTATAGAGGACTGATGGGGGTGGACCATCTGCCCGTGAAAAGTTCCTTTAGTGAGAGAGGACCATCCCCCACTGGTGGTAGCTGGGGGAATTGGGTGAGAAGTGGAGGACCATCCCCCACTGGTAGTGACTAAAGGAATTGGGTGAGGGGTGGCTATGGATCCCTCTTCAGGACACAAAGGCTGAAGCCACACCCAAACTTATCTCCCCAGGATAAGGGAGACCAGAATGAAGGGTAGGAATCCCAAGCTAGCTCAGTCCGATTTGGTTCCTCTAGGCGTTATCTGTCCTCTGGTTTAGTTTCTCAAGGAGAAGATTCCTCGGTGTGCCCCAGAGAAATTCTGGGGTGCTCTGCGCCCCATGACAGTTTGCAAGGAGTTAAGTCAGTGAGCAATTATTAAACAGCTGCTATGTGCCAGGAATTGTGCTAAGCAATGAAGATATAAAGAAAAGCAAAAAAGCAAAAAAAAAAAAGTCCCGGCTCCCAAAGGACTCATCTATTAATAGGGGGAGATAGCATGCAAATGGTTATGTACAAACAAGATATAAGGAGATTTGAAATAGCCAGATTTATTGAACACTTATAAATAACACTTTTCTCCTAACAAGCATATGAAATAGGATATAATTATTATTATTTCCATTTAATAAAAACAAGAGTGGGGAACTGAGTTTCAAAGAGATTAATTGATGTGTGAATATCTTATTGTTAGTGACATAGGTCAGACTCAACCTTTGGTTTACTAATTTCAAGTTTTTGTTTGTTTTTTTTAAACCATAATGTATTCCCCTTTCTGGCCCTCTCTCATGCCATTCTTCTAGTTAAGACCTCACCCTCCTTCAAACATCAAAAGAGTGACTTAAATTTTTATGTACTTTAAGGTTTAGAAAATGTTTTTGACATGGGGCTTAGGATAAATCAAAAGTTTCTCCTGTGAGAAGCAAAACCAAAGATGCTCTGGACATACATGTGAAGGAATCAATGTACTATTAAAGTTTATATTGGCTAACAATTAGGAAAGACACACCTAAGAAGTAAGAGGAGATAATATTCCATAGCTTGAAATCCAGTTAGGTATGACCACTACCTGACCAGAGCTAGGAGACAGAGTTAACCCCACAGGTCAGGATCATCATTTAAAAAAAAAATTGCCTTCGACTCTCAGGAGTATGACGAGCATCCAAGCTTTCCCTACTGTTTGGGGGGAACTTGTGACCTAGATGGAGTGGGGGGAGAGGGCTAGCTCACCCAAAGAAATGGAGGTTTTTCACGAATCTTGTAAGATGAAAAGAGATTTATTAGGAGAGGAATAAATGACTGGGAACAGATCACCTTGGTGATTGTCCCACTGGAATAAGAGAAGACTGGCCTTTTGTATTTTTACCAGACAAAACCAGGGAAGGGCATTACAAAGAACTGGGAGGGAATTAAAAAGCAAGAAGAAACACAAAATAAACTGGGGCCAGATAACTAAGAGGTGGTCTTTGATAACAGGATCCAGATCTTGCATATCATCTTGCAGACCTTAGCTTTGCTCATCAGCATACTGGTGCCATGCCCTACCAGACTTCATTCCTGAGATGGGAGAGAGCTATTTTTCCCTTGGCCTAGAGGGTTTGAATCTTTTGAATTTCTTGGGGTCCTAATATACCCACCCTACCCCAAAAGGGAATTTTCCAGTTTTCAAGTGGACACTCCATCTATCCTCTATAAAAGCTGTTGCCTTCCTTCTGTGGGAGGAGGAGACTGTTACTAAGCCCTTCTCCCCTAGGATAGAGTCTTTGACTTCCCACTGGGTCACTTTCCTTAGCGCTAAATAAAAGATCACTTTAATTCTAATTGGTCTGTGTGCCAGAGTATAATTCTTTATTGAGGAATACCTGAGTCACCTCTCCCCTTTGACATTTTTGTTAAAAAACAAAAACAAAAACAAAACTCTGTGAAGTAAGTAGTGCCAATATAATTTATCCTTAATTATGCCTATTTAAGGAAAGGAGAAATTGAGGCTCAGGTCGTCACATGCCTGTGGTCAGAAATCTAGTTAATATTAGAGACAACATTGGAACCCAGATTTCAAGGCTATGTCTCTTTAGACTACATCATGCTACTATTCTTGTCTGATAGATTTGAGAGTATAAAAACCATGGAAAATGTGAATAATGTGGAACCCAGATTTCAAGGCTATGTCTCTTTAGACTACATCATGTTACTCTTGTCTGATAGAATTGAGAGTATAAACCATGGAAAATGTGAATAATTAATTTTAGGGCCAAATATATGATTTGACAAGCAAACATTTGTGGCACTGTGGACTAATTTTCTGATAGCTATATTTCAGTTACATTTTATTTATTTGGGTATTTTTGTGGAATAACATGAGAAATCACTATTTCAATAATTAAATTTACTGAGTCTGCCAGTCTTCACAAATGTATAGTTTTTTACATATAAATGTGAAATACAATGTACAAAGAATAGTGTGAATTATTATAGAGTTGCATTCGTTTACAAATGGTAAATGATGATTGGAATAAAAGAAAAAAGTGAGGGAAATGCTTTTAATAATAAATAGCTCGGGGGCAGCTAGGTGGCACAGTGGATAAAGCACGGGTCCTGGATTCATGAGGACCTGAGTTCAAATCCATCCTCAGACACTTGACACTTACTAGCTGTGTGACTGTGGGCAAGTCACTTAACCCTCATTGCCCCACCAAAATAATAATAATAATAATAAATACCTCATATATAATTTAGTTTTACTTCAAGTAAGATTTCCATAGAATAAGCACTGATCAACATACATTTCTATGTTATTCTTCAACTATAGTACAGAGTAATTAAATCCTTAGGACTTTTGAGATGCCTTGAATTTATTTTGGTTTCAACATGTATATGAGTGTGCAAATTTGTTAGATGTGCAAAGTATCTTAGTCAATCAGTCAAGAAACACTATTTGAAGGGGCAGCTAGGTGGCGTAGTGGATAGAACACTGACTCTGGAGTCAGGAAGACCTGAGTTCAAATCCATCCTCAGATACTTAACACTTACTAGCTCTGTGACCCTAGGCAAGTCACTTAATCCCAATTGCCTCACCAAAAACATACAAAAAAAAAAAAAAAAAAGAAACAGGTACTATGCTAAGCACTGGGGGTATAAATAAAGGCACAACACATTCCCTCTTATCAAGGAGCTCATGATGTAATGAAAGAGACAATTTGCAAAACGGTTATAGCAGTACAAGAAAAAAAATACAGGGTATATTGAAAAGGTACTACAATTAGATAGGGGCAATCGGGCAAAGTCTTCTTGTAGAAGTTGAGATCTGACTAGGTCTTGAAGGTAGGGAAGCCAGGAGATGGGTATGATGAGGGAGAGAATTCTAGGCATGGGTGACAGTGAAAATTCTCAGAGCTGAGAGATGGAGTGGCTTGTACAAGGAGCATCAAGGACACCCAATGTCATTATATCTCAATCATAATATGAGATGTAGTGGTATGATGACACATTAATGTATAAGAAACCTGGGAAAACACAAGGGGACCAGGATATGAAAGGTTTTTAATGCCAAGCAAACGAATTTATTTTTGATCCTGATTTTATTTAGAACTTAACAATTTGGAGCAGAGCATTAAAGTTTCTTGCCTTGAGGAATGATATTAGTCACAGTAGACCTGTAAACCTTTCTCCCAGTCCACTCGAACTTTGTTATTGCCCATTCATTCTAGATTTCAGTTTTATTTTTTAATCTATCTATAATAGTGTTAATACTAGACTTCTAGTGCTATAATCTCTACTAGCTAAAGATCAGTGATCCAGCCACATAAGCATAGATATTGTTTTTTCGTTTGTTCATGCTGTCCAGAAAAGAAAGGCTGGCATATATGTTGTATTCAATGTCCATCACAACTTTAAAGGGAAATTTTCACAATCTCCAGAGCCCTACATTTTTTCTGTTCATGAAGATAAATATCCCCAAATTCCAAACTGCAGGAATCCAGTTCAGTGGTACAAATCTAAACTTCAAAGTGGAATTATCAACCAAAAAAGAGTCATGGTATCTATATCATAAACCTGAAGAGAACTTGAGAAAAGCTTATGCTAGCAGCTCATGCCATCATTGCTATTAAAAATCTACCTAAATGTTAGGTCAACCAGGAATACTGGCTATCATGCAGTATTAAAATTTACTGCTGCCAGTGCCACACCTATAGAATTTATTTTTGATCCCATATTCTACATACCTGGTAGCTTTACAAAGACAAATCCAAGCATATTTGGTTGTTGTTGTTGTTGGGTTTTTTTTTGGGGGGGTGGGGGGTGCTTCACCTTTTGTTGATGACTGATACTAGGACTATTCACTAGCCTTTCATGGAAGTCTTATGTTAATATATCAGTGATCTTTTTTGTGTAACACAGAATCTCCCTTTCAGTATGTGGATGTTGCTATTCCAAGTGAATGTTCACTCATGCATGTAAGGTGGTAAATACTAACTTAAGAATTCCTATGTTTGCAAGATGATGTCTAATTTTAGTGTCTATGAGAGGTCATGCTTGATCTTTGTTTTTAGAAAGATCCAGGTGCATTTGAAAAGAAAAACAAATAGCAACTAAAAAGTCAAAGACAAATGAGGAGTTTAAGGATAAATGGAGTACTCCAGTTCCAAAATTTACTGCTACTCAATCTCAGATTTCTAATTGGTCTGAAGGCATAGGTGCCATCTACATCCATTCAGCAGTTCCCTGCTGAATACTGAAATGCTCAGTCTGCTATTAAAGACTGGGGTCATGTTTCTAACTGTCCAGGCCACTGAGTGGCCAGTAACTACCACATAGTGCTATTAAGTTTTGTCTCAAGTGCTCTTTATAAGTGATAAAATACTGAAGTGATACAAATAAATAACAGCTTATTAACAACCCCACACCCCAATAAAAAGAACAGCATTTAATTGTTAATTCTAGTAGTTGGTGAGTCTAGAGCAAAACCTTGATGAGAATTCTGAGTGTGAATTGTTCTTTTCAGTTGATATAACCATGAATTAATCTCTGTATACTGTATATATACATACATAATATATATACATACATACATATATACACATATACATATATACATACATACATTTATACACACATACATATATACATACATACATTTATACACACACATATATACATACATACATACATTTATACACACACACACATATATATATACATACATATATATATATACATATATATATGTGTGTATATATATATATGTGTGTGTATATATATATATATATATATATATATATATATATATGTAGGATCAGAGGATTTTGAGCCTAAGGAAGTTTTAAGATCTCATTCAGATGATAGTTTGTAGGTTAGATCAGCAAAAATATCAGAGAAATGAAACAATGAAATAAACGATATGATCTTTAAAAAATAAACATACCCCCAAAATCTAACAAAACAAGAAATAAAATTTTTAAAAAACCAAAACTATTTATTTTTGCGTTGAAAACAGTTTGAAGAGAAATCTTCAACCTCAAACCATGTCTAATCAGAGCTTTATTTGCATAGATATAGTCTCTGACTTTCTCCCTTCTCCACTCATCCACTTGACTCACAAGCTTCATTTGATGTGAGAGATTTTCTGATGTTCAATCCCATAGATTTGGGACTGGGAAAAATTAATAATGCATGGTAGATTTGACACAGGATAGAATTTTATGCAAGTAGTACTATATACATATATACATGTTTGTTGAAACTATGCAAAGATAACATGAATGTGTATCACAAACTTTAGTTAAATTTAGAATGAAAAACAAAATAACTCCAAGATGACTAAAGCTAACCTTCAAGTTTTATTTACATATGTGTACATCCCTGTGGATGTATAGATAGTTAATTCTTAATTATTTTGGGATTGATGAGGATAACTAAAACAGTGTTAATATGCTCTGTAAGGAATGTCTGATTATTTGGGAGATGCTGTTGATAGTGATATGTATATATAAAACTTAGAGAAAGCAATAGGCTTATGCTACAACTATACCCACTTATACCACCACTATCATTATTTCCCAGATATTCAGATATTCCCTAGAGTGGTATTATTATTATTTCAATTATATTTACAAGTCATAGATATCTGTTAACTGTTGACCCATACACATGTCTGTACAAAAATGATTAGCCTTCCAAAAGCATTGAAATAATATTTGAACAAGGAAAGAGAAGAATGTTAATAGCTTAAATGATCCTATTTAATGATGTAATTTTCTTTCTCTCCCTCCATTAGGTAGAAAATGGTCAGATGTGGATATCCACTGTGAAGACTTGGAATCTGACACCTACAATTTCATTTTAAAAATACTATTTCAGGATGTAAATATGGTTTGACCTTTCCCCAATGGGTAGTTAAACCATGGACAAGCTAAGAAACTCACTTTGGACTGTTTTTCCAAACAAGGCTTTGCCTTCCTTCTTCAGTGCCCAATAAGGGACTATCGTTGATAAGGGAAAGAAAGAAAATCCTTGAACTGGAAAGTTATCCTACAATGAGAATTACGAGTACATCTTGCATCTGCCCAGTCCTAGTTTGTCTCTGTTTTGTGCAGAGGTGTTATGGGGCTGCTCACCACAGCTCCATCAAGGTGACCAGGAATCAAACCAAACACATAGAGGGTGAAACAGAAGTCCACCATCGCCCCAAACGTGGATGGGTGTGGAACCAATTCTTCGTTTTAGAAGAACACATGGGACCAGATCCTCAATATGTGGGAAAAGTAAGTTATGGGGACTTGACGTGGGCAGAAAATGGTTGTGAGGAGGGGAGTGGATAGAGGGCAATGAATTAAGAGATGTTTTTTCTAATAGGATGCTGCCAATTCAGAAAAGAACACTATGGTATCTCATCATGTATGACACAAGCTTTCTCACAGAATATTTCTTGTTTCCCCTTGTTCTTCTCTATATAAATAAATAAATGCCTTTTTGAACTCATAATTCTTTGATTACAGGACTAATGATCAGATTAGCACTTTGCAAGAGGAATTTCTGATTTTATATAAACTACGCTTATTTGATAAAATTTTCCTTTCCTAAATCACTCACTTCCCACCAGTATCCATTTAATGTGCCTAATAACATAGGAAATTAAATTTATTTGGAGCTAGAAAATCTAGATTCATAACAAAAAGGTCCTTGCATTCCAAAATGTTTAGTATTTTATGTTAAATTTCTGCAGAGAATATTCTGTGATTGAATTCATGTGCTCTATCCCAGTGATAGGATGGTATTTAAAGTGCTGATGCATTATACATTTTAAAATAATGAATTTGGAGGAGAAAAACTTCAGGTTTTGTTTTGTCATCTCAAAACACTGTTATTAAACAGTTAGGTAATTTACCTTCTTCAGAGCAGTGTTGACTTTTAATACAAAACAAAGTCCAGTGATACTTAGAAAGTGATACTTCAAATGGAGCCACAGAATCTGATACAGTGGAAGGAAAATTAAATATAGTCAGAAGACCTAAGTTTGATTCCCGTCTCTAAATATTAGAAAAAAATCTTTGTGACTTGGATCAGATTACAATCTCCACTTATGAATTGTGCACAGTGATACTTATACTAATTTTCCCAGCCACGTCAGTTATGAGGAAAGATATCAAATATTTTGTAAAAGCATAAACTGTTTTTATTGTTGTTTTGGTATTTATATATTTTATAGTTTAGTATCTCACAACAACATCAGGAATGTACTTTCTAGTGCAAACATGTATACTTGTAGAAGAGGGAGGATTTTGGTGGGGGAGGTCTATCTCAGCATCATCCTTTTCTTTCTATTCCCTTAGGCACTCAAGTTTATTTTTTAAAAAAAAAGAATTTCTAGGATCAAAGCAGTAACTATCAAAGTTGGCACTTAGGGGAAATTCATTTGAGAAGGGGCATAGACCTCAGGATACTGACCTTTAAGTGGCAGGTTTTGCTGGGAAAGGTGTTTTGAGGTGTAGAAGAGCAGGGTGGAGCATCTGTGGAAGTATTCAGCTGACATATGGTCCTAGACATGAAAGATGGGAAGAAACACATCAACTCCCTATTTTAATTGATTTTCTTACTATCACTGAATCATAGATCAAAATAAAGTCATAAATTTAAGGAAATATTTTACAACCCCTCTTAATTCTAGTGATTTCTGTATTTTAATTATTTACTTCTCCTATATCTAACTTGTTTATTGTTTTGTTTTTGCTTTCTTTTGTTTTTAAATTTTCCCCTAGTAGACTCTGAGATCTTTGAGAACAGAGATTGTCTTTTTATTTTTCTTTATGTCATCAGCACTTACCACAGTGCCTGGCACATATCAGGCATTCAGTGAATGTTTATTGACTAATTCGTGGATTAAAGCTGGAAAAGATCTTAGAAGCCATCTAGTACAATGCTCTTGTTTTACATATGAGGAAACAGAGGACCAGAAAGGAGAAATGATATCTCAAGGTCCCTGCTCTTGGCATAGCTAGAATTCAAAGCAAGAAGGTGCTCTGACTAAATCAAGTGTTCTGAGCTCAGTTGTGTCTATATTAGGGAAGGGAAATCAAGTGCCTCCAGCTCCCATCTGAATTTCAGCACCCTGGAATAATGATGATATTGTCTTGCCCTAGTTACCGTTCTGACTAGGATTTCAGTGCAGCTGTATTTATTACTGCATAGTGGGTGAAAATAAAAACTGAAATTAGAACTCAGACAATCATAGAATTTTAGAATTGTTAAGAGCTTCTGAGATCATAACGGTCAATTTGTACTCAAATGACATAGCTAGCATTTATACAGTGTTTTAAGGTTTCCAAAGTGCTTTGCAAATATTATCTCATTTGGCCTCCAAAATAAGCCCAAGATGGAATGCTATTATTATCTCTATTTTAGAATTGTGGAAACTTAAGCAGACTAAGGTTGAATTACTTGCCCATGGTTACACAGCTAGTTAGTGTTTGAGGCTCTATTTTAATTCAACTCTTCTTGGCTTCTGGTGTAGCATTCTATCCATTATAATACTTACCTACTCTTGTAGCCCCAAAGAGTGGCCACCTCCTTTTCTTGAAAACATTTAGTAGTAGGGAAGTCACTATCTTACAAAGAAGCACAAAGTAGTCTTAGCTCTACTTATTTGAAAGTGTTCTCTTATGCTATGTTAAAATCTCTCCAAAACTTCCATTCATTGCTACTAATTCTGTTTACTTGTCCCATGCATTACAAGTCTGATCCTTTCCATTATGTTTCTTGAATTATTTGAAGATGGCTGTTTGATCTTCAAACATCCTCTAAGTCTTTTTTGTTCTAAGTTTAGCTTCCCCAGTTTTTTTCAGTTAGACTTCAAGTGGCATGGTTCAATTACCTCTACGTTTACCACAGAATCAGTGTCTTTGCTTAAGTGTGGTATCTATAGCTGAAGATAATACTCCAGATGTGGTCTGACCAAGGCACAATGGAGGGAGAACTGTTTTATCACTTGCTCTCTACACTGTACTTTATTTCAAAGTCTCTTAAACTGTGGGTCATGACCCTAAATGGGGTATTATAACTGAATGTGGGGGTCTCATAAAATTTGGCAACAGTAAAATGTTGTGTATACTTATTTTATATACCTATATACCCAGGGTTGTATAAAAATTTCTCAGGTGAAAAGGGATCACCAGAGGAAAAAGTTTAAGAAGCCCTGCTCTATTTAATGTAACCTAATATTGTACTCTCCTTTTCTTTTCTTTTTTTCTTTTCTTTTCTTTTCTTTTCTTTTCTTTTCTTTTCTTTCCTTTCCTTTTCTTTTCTGTTCTCTTCTTTTCTTTTTAGGGTTCTGACTCATATTAAACAGGGAGACAACTAAAAATCCCAGTTTGGGGGCTTAGTTGTTCTTTAGTTTGCTTTTATCATATGGATTATTTATTGTCTGGCTTTATTGTTTGACTCTTGTATGTTGAGCTACTGAGATTTTTTTCAACTTAGTTCTGTGACTTTGCATTGTTCTTTATTAAATTTCACCTTTGCTTTATGAGTTATTTTCTTTAAAGAAATGACTTTTTAAAATTGTATTTTATTTGATGCAGACCATTGAGCTAAATTGTCAAGGTTCTTCTTGAATATTCACTCTGTCACCTATCCTGTTAGGTATCTTTCCTTCCCAGTTTTCTATCCACCCAAACCCCAGTTTGGTAAGCATACCATCTATGCCATATGTTATATTTGAAAGGGTACAAGATTTTTAGTTAGAAGACAAGGACTTGAAGCAAGACCTTGATACTTACTATTCACTTGGCCCCATTTTCCTCATCCATAAAAAATGGGAGCAAGATGTCTCTCCTATCTCTATATCCCGTTATCACCCAAACTACTGCTGAAAATAACAAATGGGTCAAAGACGGATCCTTGGTTATTCTATTAAAATAAAGTTATTCCATGCTGACATCAAACTATTAAACAGAATAAGGCTAATGAACACTCAAATTCTTTACTTTTCTTTTTCTATGGGTTTTCTGTATTCCAAGGTAGAGTGTTATCTAAATTTAAAATCTTTATATTAAATTAAGATCTAAAAATCTAAAGTCAATTTAAATCTAAATTAAAATCTAAAAATCTAAAGTCAAAGTGGCTTATAATCACATGTCAATAAGTGAACCATGATTCTTCTCAGTCCTGCCTTAAGTAGACCCCTTTGCCAGTATTCAAAAAGGCATGAAGGAATAGGCCAGGATTCAATTGTACATTCTTGTCATAGATAATAGATTTAGAATAGGAAGAAGCTTTAGGAGTTATCTAGGCAAACACCCCCATATTACAGATAAGGAAATTTAGGAAGAGAGAGGTAAAGTGAATTGTTGAAGGTTACAAAGATGCTCAGTTGCAATAGCCAAGATGTGAATTTCAGTCCTACTTAAGGATTTCACCAATGTGCGGACCTTATTTCTCACACTCAATTCATTTACACACAGTATTATTATGTTCAATACTACTGTTTCATATCAAAGTAAGTAGTAATGGAAAAAACGTTAAGAAAATGAAAAATTAAATCTGATTTTTCTTCTACGGTCTTTGTGTTTCTATAGGTGTTTGAAATTCTCAAAACTATTTAATCTTCAAGAAAGCACATCTTTTTCCCTATAAATTATACCATTAAAGCAACAGAAACTAAAGAATAATAAATCAAAATAATTTTTATAGTTACTAAAAAGTCAAGTAGTATAATCTGTAGCATTATAATATGTAATTATAATTTAGCATTATATTATAACATAATATATGATACATATAATATATAGCATTATTAAATATAATGGCAAATCCAGTATTGAAGAACTCCTTCATTTTAAATATATTAAATGATTACTTCCAATATCATTGAGAACTTGGCTATCCTTTTTATAGGCCTTAAGCTTTGTTTTGTTATATAGGTGGCAATCTCTCTTGTTCTGCCTTTGATATTCTTGGCATTCTATTAGATAGCAGCTGGCTTTATGATAAGAGAGTTTGTTTTGCTGACATTGGTCAATATGGTTTTTTCACTACAAAGTTGAGTATGCATCCCTGAAGCTAGAATGTTCAGTCTATTTTATAAATGGAAAGATAAATAAAATGATGAGTGGCCAATAGATGATTTTCAAAACTTGGCAGCCAAATCAGACCAAATATGCAATCTAGCACAGAGGGATATCATGGATTTGTGACACTGGCCAGAGGACTTTGCAAATAATTGAGGGATTAGAGCAAAGAAAAAAAATAAGAGCACATTTGCCAGATGACTTCTCAGCAAAGATTTCCTTTGTTTTCAAAGAATATATTCACATTCAAAACTCAGTAAGCAAGTAACACTTTTTTACCTTAAATTAAATCCTAGATAATTAGGCATTATATAATTTACATTTAAATTATGTACAACACATTACGATGAAAGCTAATGCAACAGAGCTAATACATTATTGCTAATAATTTTACCAAAAATATGTTGAAGTGCTATAAGAATTCCTTTACAATTTTCATTTGAAAAAACACTTGCTATCCTTGCACAAATACAGCACATTCCTGCCACTGGGCCCTTTGCTCACATTGCTCTCTTAGACTGTCTCTCTCTTCTTTTCCCTTCAAAAGGGTTGTCTTTAAAATTCTACCCATTCTGGGGGCACCTAGGTGGCACAGTGGATAGAGCACTGTCTCTGGATTCAGGAGGACCTGAGTTCAAATCCAGCCTCAGACACTTGACATTTACTAGCTGTGTGACCCTGGGCAAGTCACTTAACCCTCATTGCCCTGCCCCCCCCCCAAAATAATTCTACCCATTCTTTATATTTAAAGGCCAGCGCCTTCAAGAAAGGTTCTACCGTGATGTCCATTTGAACATGTTCCTTCCTTCTACTAATTTTGCTTATCAGACTTATTTTATAATCTCATACCCTGTTCTACACTGGTGTAGGGAAACCTTTTTGGTCAGCTGGTTTATACTTTTGTTTATCTAATGGTGTTTGATTTGTAGCTACCAAAATTCTTCTTAAAGTTGTCCCATTATTTACATAAAGATTGATTTATGAATTAAGATGAGAGTATTAACAAGGTGAAATGTATGCTTTATATGTATGTGTCTATTATGTACATGCATACACATATACTGTGATATACACATAAATTCACATTTTTCAAATGGATCTTTTCTTCATCATTTTAAATATTCTCTTCAATGATGTAAATTACAAACTATCTATGACTTCCTGAAGTTGATATTTTCCTACAAGTTCACTATTCAGCATGCTTGAGGTCTTCCTTGATTTCTCCTAACATTGTAAGAGGAATAGTGGAACAATTCATTTTCTCATCTATTGTCCCTCGTCACAGGATAAACCTATATTCTCTTCTTGTCCTACAGTTCCTTGATGTCATTTTTTTCCTCCAGATCTTCAGAAGTCCTTCCCAGTAGTTATATGTTTCTTTCTCACATCCACTGTGCACCTTCCCATTGCTTTCTCTGCTATATTCATTTTTTATTCTTCATCAACTGTTATATATTTTACTGACATACAACAATAGCAGTAGAATGTAGGGCCTTAAAATTAGGGCATTTCCTTTTATAAGAAGTTTGGGGGTCATAAAAGGAGCTTTTCTATTTCCTGAAGAAAATAAAACTCACTTTTTTTTAAGTGAGGCAATTGGGGTTAAGTGACTTGCCCAGGGTCATACAGCTAGTAATTTTTAAGTGTCTGAGGCTGGATTTGAACTCAGGTACTCCTGACTCCAGGGCCAGTGCTCTATCCACTGCACCATCTAGCTGCCCCACTTTCTTCCTCTTATGTAACTATGGGCCCAGTTCAATGTCCATCTCTACTGTCTGTACCAGATCTGCATATTGATAGACAGACTCTATAGGTTGTCCATCTAAATTGTATGTTCTAATCTTAATGACAGGTACACTTCATCCATTTTATGTTTCCTGTCTGATTTTTTTTTTCATGATTAATCTCTGGTCTGGTAGGGTCAAGAGAGATTTCTAGGATGTGTGACTTGGAATTAAAAACAAAATCAACTAGAAGAGTGCTGCATATTAATTCTCAGTTTAATAGAATTTCTGAACTTTCCTATTACTGTTAAAAGAACATCTTCCCAACCATCCAGTTTCATAACAGGATCATCCTGAGGGAGAAATAGAAAATAGCATGTTCCAAAGTGGTTCTAATCAACACTACCACCCCTATCACTATCTATCTTCAAACTCTAATAGGAAAAATACTGTTTGTTATATGGCATGTATATCTTTGAGGGAGAGAGAGGGTATTAAAGATAAATGTGATGATATATCAAGCAGAAGTCATCAATAAAACTTATTTAATTTGGGGGGTGGATACAAAAAACAACAACCCAAAAGCAAAAACAAACAAAAGCCCTCTATTGGAGAGTCCAGGACCCAGAGTCCTGGTATTATGTAGTGTTATGCTAGTTGAATATATTTGTTTAACATTTTATATATCCCCAGCTCTTAGCACATTTTCTGGCACATAGTAAGAGCTTAATTAATATATCTTGACTGATAAAGTCTAAGAGTTACAAAAATTACAGTTTCCTTCCTCTCCCCATGACCACTGATCCTACATCTAGCTTGGACTCCACCACTGAAGGAAGTAACCTTTGTGGAGAATTGCCACCACCACCAACACTAAGCACTAACTAACTGTCATTGGCAGGCAGATAAATTCAAAATCCCTTGGAAGAGGAGTGCCTTCTAGACCACCAACCCTGCTTCCTGTTACTACCCAAGTCCCTGTAACTGTCTAAAAGTGCTAGGCCACTTTTATAGATGTGTGACCTGTCAATTGCCTCTACTTGTGATACTTCCCCTACCTCCTCAGCTATACCTACCAAAGACCCAGAAATGAAAATTCTTCTCCCCAGATACTTGCCACTGCAAAATGGTTCAACATTAGTAATAGTTAAGAATTTTTCAATGACATTCATAATATCATTATGACATTAAGACATTAAAAAAGAGGCATTATCACAAGGCCTTTCTGTCTTATTTGGAGCTAAAAATCTCCTATATGAGTTATATTCCCCTCTTGAATGTTATCTGCTTGATAGCAAGGATTATGTTCTTGTTATTGTTGGCGTTTATTTGTTTCACCAGTGCTTAGCAAAAGAACTTTGCACATAGTAAACACCTATCCATCTATCCATTCAGTTTATAAATAAGCATTTATTTAGCAACTACTATGTACCAGGTTCTGTGATAAATGCTGGAGATACAAATGCATATAAAATAGACAGTCCTCAAGAAACTTAGAATGGTCAATGCGTAAATAAAACACAGAAAAGGAAGCTGAGCAGTAGGGAGGTACCAGAACATGGGAGAGGGTATGATGGAGAGTTCCAAAAATGTCTAAAAGCAGGTTATTCATCCATCCATCTATCCATCCATCCATCCATCCATCCGTCCATCCATCCATTCATTCATTCATTCTTTTTCCTCTCCTTACTTGCACTGATCCTGTATATCCAAACAGTTGCAAAACCTTTTCATTTCTACATCAACAGAATTTCTCATATATGTCACCTTCTCTCTTCACTCACACATCCACCATACTAATTTTGGTCCTCACACCTCTGGCTTTAATTTGTGTCACTCCTCAAATCTCTCTGCTCTCTAATCCATTCTCTACACAGCTGCCAAAATGATTTCCTAAAGGGCAGATCTGATTATGTTCACCATTACTCAATAAATCCCTTGACTCCCTATTACCTTTGGAATCAAATATAAATTCCTTTGTTTCACATTTAAAACTCTTTAACACTTAATTCTGTCCTGTTTTTCCAGTCTTCTTACACATTACTTTGCTCCCCATACCCAATTTTCCAACCCTACTGGCCTGTTCACTGTTCCTTACATATTATGTTCCAAGTTCTATCTCCACACTTTTGTACTAACTGTCCTAAATGCCTGAAATGCTTTTCTCTGCTCACTTCTGCAACTTAGTATCAATGACCTCCTTCAAGAGTAGACCTTTCCAGTTGCTATTGTCTTCTCTATCTTTAAATTACAATCCATTGGCTATGAACGTATTTTATATTGCATGTACATACATAGAGTATATTTTCATATCTATATATTCCCCCTTCAAATATAAACTCATTGTTGGTATAAATTGTTTTTGCATTTTCTTTGTATTCCTGATGTTTAACACAATACCTGGCATGTAGTTCTGCACTTAAAAATATATGCTGATTGACTGATACGCATGTGCTATATTCCAAGGGATATTAGTAAAGCATGATGTGTTTTCCAAGATTTTAAACTACTCTCTTTGCTTCATAATTTCTTTACATTTATATAGTGTTTTAGTGTTTACAAAGCACTTCCCCGTCTATTATCTCTTATGTGTTGTAAGGGGCTAAAATTCTAGTTATACTGTCTAAAATAACTGATGAGTGGTCGCCAATAAATTATAAGTTTTAGCAAGAGTTAGACTTTAAAGCATTTATTAAGGAAAATAAGAATTTGGTAAAGAGAGAGAGAAAAGCCTAAATTCATCTTTCTATTAAAGGGAGAGAGCTTTTCTGGCTCCACTCTCAAACAGAGTCCTGATGAAAGAGAGCTAGAGTGCCAGCCTCGCCCCCTCTTCCTCCCACAAGCAAACCTCACTTCCTGACACCAAAGAGCCTCATGTCTTGCCCTCAGATGCCTTCTACTCATGGCGGAGCTTTGCTATAGTAAGTCTTCAGCAGGTGGTATCATTCCAATCGTTACAGTGTAAAGGCAAGTCGATATAGTGCAAATAGACCTGGAATTGAGAAACCTATGTTTGAGTACTGCTTCTAAAAGGATGAAAATGTTAATATTAAATTAGAAACACAAATGTATGTGTGTACATATGAGTAAAAATGTATATGTTTGGTATATAAACCATATGTGTGTGTATATATTTATACACACAAGCATATCCATATATATATAAATATATATATAATACACATATATAGATATAGATCTCTCACTCTCTCTCATCTATCTTAACCACCAATCATTTAACATTAACCAACACACCCCTGGGTACAACACAGAATTCTATGTGAGATCTGAAGGAGATAATTGTTCACTTAGGAAAGGGAAAGAGAGGAAAACCTCTTTACAGATACTATCACATTTTATCCTCACAAGAATGAGCCTAAGAAATAGGTGCTATATTCCCCAATTGATAAATGGTTAAAGGATATGAACAGGTAGTTTTTAGATAAAGAAATCAAAGTTATCTGTGATCATACGAAAAAATGCTCTATTTCACTATCGATCAGAGAGATGCAAATTAAAACAACTCTGAGATATCACTTCACACCTATCAGAATAGAAAATATAACAAAAATGGAAAACAGTGTATGTTAAAGTGGATGTGGGAAAGATGGGCTGCTAATCCACTGTTGGTGGAGTTGTGAAAAGATCCAACAATTCTGGAGAGCAATTTGGAACTATGTTCAAAGGGCTATAAGAACTGTGCATACCTTTTGATCCAGCAACACTATGGCTAGGTTTATATCCCAAAGACATCCACCAAAAGAGGAAAAAATCTATTTGTACAAAAATATTTATAGCAGCTCTTTATGTGTTGGCTAATAACTGGAAATCAAAGGAATGCCTATCAATTGGGGAATGGCTGAACAAGCTATGGTATATGATGGTGATAAAATATTATTGTACCATAAGAGATGACAAGCAGGATTATTTCAGAAAGTCCTGGAAAGACTTGTATGAACTGATGTGTTGTGAAATGAGTAGAACTAAGAGAACATTTTGCACAGAGACAGCAATATTATTTGATGAAAAACTGTGAAAGACTTAACTATTCTCAACAATAAAATGATCCAAGACAATCTCAAAGAACTTTTGATGAAACATACTATCTACCTCCAAAGAAAGAACTGTTATTGATGGAACATAGACTGAAGCATGCTGTTTTTCACATTCTTTAATTTTTTGTCTTTTATTCAAGTTTTCTTATACAAAATTACTAATATGGTAATGTTTTACATAATTGTACATGTATAAACTATATCTAATTGCTTACCACTTCAGGGAGGGAGGAGGGGGAGGAAGGAAAGGAGGGATAAAACTTGGAACTAAAAACTATAAATAAAAATGTTTATTACTTTACAAAAAAAAAAAGAAAAAAGAAATAGGTGCTATTGTGATCCCGAGTCTTCATTTAAGGAAAGAGAAGATAGAATTTTAGGTGACATGCCCATTATCACACAGCAAATAAATATTTGAAGTCAGATTTAAACTTAGGTCTTCCTGATTCCAGAAATACCCCAGGGAAGACTGCATAGAAAAATTACACAGATAAGAGCAAGAATGAAATGAAATATTTGGAAGTAGGGAACAGGAAAATGACAACAACAAAACACTATACTCAGATTCAGATCTTCCTCTATACTCAGGAAGAAAAAATAATTGTGTAATTTAGCTGAAGTATAGAATATGTAGAAAATGAAAGTGAGAAGTTTAGAACAGTAGGATAGTACAAAATTGTGGTTGTTTTGAAACTAAGGAACAAAAGGAAATTGTGCTTTAGTTGGGAGGCAATAGGGAGCCACTGAAGATTTTAGGGGCAAAGTGTTGGCTGAGTAGATCTATGCAAAGTAGCATTTAGGGTGTTTCAGATCTACTGACGTGTGACTTCTGATAAGTAGAAGGGCCAAACTATGGCTCCATTACAGATAATTGTCAGAAGTTTAGTGCTTGAGAAGCTTGCTTTAATTATTTTGAATCAGAGAAAGGCAATAAAATTAATTCCTACTGTGGTGGAGTTTTATTTTTTATTCATAAAATCTTGGGATTTAGAATTGGAAGGGGCCTTAAAGATTGTCTCATCTAACCCTCTTTTTTTTTTTTTTTTTTTTTAACAAAAGAGAAAAAGTCAGGATGAATAGTACTAATGATTCTGAATGGTCCTGAGTGGTTCTCTGAATTTGCCTTTCTTCTGCCAATTGGCAGATTTTTCAAATATGATCCTTTAAACTTATAATAATATCCTTGGTTTGTTCTATACAACTAATGAAAATTAAAGGAATTCTCTTTCCAAGAAGCTTTAAAAAGTGAAACTGTTAATGAATAGCATTAAGACAGAGCCCATGATTCTGACAGAATTTATTTAAAGCATTTCTTTTATTTTTAAATTTACGGAAAAGATGTTGGCATACAAATATAACCATTTTGGAGTTTATTTAAATTGAATTCCTGAGTTCTATTCTACTTATCTGTTCATGCAGCTGTGAGACTGTGAATTTGTAACTGCAGTAATAAATCCTGATAATTTCAGAACAGTATAAAGAGATTTGCTAAACACTTTAAATACATTATCTCATTGACCTTCACAACCACCAATGGGGGTAGATATTATGGATGTAATTACCTCAATTTTACTGAAGAAGAGACTACTTCTCAGAGGCATGAAGTGACCTCCTCCTCCCCTCCCAAAGCATTCTCACACAATTAGCTTATGTCAGACGCAGAATAAGAATGCAATATCTCTTCTGACTACAAGAGTAATTTTTTTTCTCCTCTGCACCATTGTCTCCTTTCCCTTCTTTCTTTTTCCCTAACATGTCATATTACTTATAGATCTCTACAAATTAATCAATGTAACATACAAATGTTTGTGCTCACATTTTGGAAAATATATCTCCAGTTAAATTTGGATTTCATATTGTATATTCTGGACATCTCATTATAGAATCTATTTAAATTTACCGATGAAATATATGATGAAACTCAAGCTATGCTTTAAAAGTGTTTTGATGTTAAGTGATTTTATGTTAAGAATATTTAAATATATGTAATTGGATACAATTAAAATAAAGTGATACATTTAAAATAATGAGCTATTAAAAGCAAAGCATCTGGAAATATGTTTTACATGCATTTCCAGTGATAATTACTTGTGATTACATAGAAGTTGCTTTCTATAAAAAAAAATGCCAGTAAGAGAACCATGTCTTTTCTCCTAGTTTATTTGACTGTCTCATCCTGTATTTTGTTTAGGAGGTAAGAATAAATCCAAATGTTGGCTGAGTTCAAAGTAGGGCTCAGATGGTCATTTATGTCTGAACCTCACTAGAAAGGTCCTTTTCATTGAAATTGCTTCTATCTCCCATGGTCCTCATAGTGGTGTTTTCTGTTTGTGTGTTATCTGATTCATTGATTGTCTGCCAGGGAAAGATTTGAGAATGATTGAAAGCTTAATCATAAATTTGGAAATTTGATGTTATTTATGCATCTATGCCATTTTATTCAGTTTTTCACAGCAATATGAGCTTTGATTATAACTTTTAAACTAATTACATGAATGAGTTAAAGAGAGGAAAAGAATAGCAATTCATTTGAATTGTTAATTTGAAAGAAAATATGTCATTTGATCAATCACATGAGTTGTTTTTTTCTTCATAATGACTAGTTGATTTTAGGCAATCAATTTTAACTTGTTTGAATTGTTACTTTTCTTTTTTGAGGGGGTGGCTATGTCTGTGAGTCTAGTTTTAAAATAAATCCTAGTGTTAGAGATGGAAGGGAACTTGGAGATTATCTGGTCCAGTTTTATACATGAGGAAGTTGTGGATAAGGGAAGGGAAATAACATCCAAATCAAAAATTTAGTTTATAGGGGCAGCTAGGTGGTACAGTGGATAGAGCACTGGCCCTATAGTCAGGAGGACCAGAGTTCAAATGCACCCTCAGACACTAACCACTTACTGGCTAGTTGTGTGACCCTAGGCAAGTCACTTAACCTCAATTGCCTCACCCCCCCAAAAAAAAATTTTTTTAAATTAGTTTATAGCAGAAGTGGGCCTAAAGCCCACTTCTTCTAACTAGTCTAGTAAACTTTTCATTAAAATATTGCTTATAAAATATTTTATTCTCAATATCTGAGTTACTTCCATTTTTTTCAGTGTTTCTCCATTTTTTTAGATTTATATCAGCATGGAATACTTTGAGACCTATTTTCATATGAAGGATGATATTTTCAAATCAAATGAATGTGACCTGCAATTTAAAGAGAGTACTGAGTCATGGAAAAAAGAAGGGGAAGGGACATTCTTTGTAGTAAAATTATGACAGTTCTGGTATCATCATGAACTGCTGATCTGAAAATTAGATGCACTGCTTAAAAAAAAGTCCAGGCTGTCATCTTATATTTTTGAAATGAAAATTATTTGAATTTTCTATCTTAGTCTCTTTGAGAAATGAAGACTGTGTATATCACACTTGACATCTGAGTTTGTGAAAGTAACAGTGTGATGACAGGATGCCATGTATCATTAAAACTGACATAAATCCATGTTGATTTAGCAATTTCTAAATAGTCATCAAGGAACTTGTAATTTCCTAGGAAATGTCTTAAACTCTCATCTTCCCCTTAAATTCAAGCAATGAATTTTCCTGTTCACAAAATAAAGGAAAAGCCTGTTTTTCTTTATCCTACACTATCAATCCATTTTTCTGTGGAGGTGCCCTTTAAAATACATTAAATTTATTTTTTAGCCATACTTTCTGACTACATAATGGTTAGGATCAGGTAAAATAAATATACATCTCTACTAGCCTTAAGAGAACCAGTAAGTTCCCCAAGAGTTGCTATAAGTTGATGTTAACTGACCCTTCTCCACTACACCACTGTTCAGAGCTCAGCTATTATTGTATATTTAGGGACCCTTGTGGCTTTCCTCATCCTTCATTTACATCATTTTCCAACAGCTGTATATTTCTACAGCTTTGACAGTTAAATATACTTTTGTGTTTTGTCTCATTTTTTCAAAAGTTCATTGCATTTTCATCAGGAAATCAAATTCCTCACATGACATATTAAACAATGGTGCTCTAACTCATGTTATTAGCTGAAACAAAATTGTCTCCACTTGGCTTAGTGACTGATACTGTTTAATTCAAAGGAAACTCCTCAACATTACAGAGCATTTTATAAAACAAGTAATTTTGAAAAAGAATAGTTCAAATAGGCATGACAGTTAAATAGAAATGGTGTTCCTTTTTTGTTTTTTAAACCATTAATTTTTAAAAATCAATTCATAAATATTTTCATTTCTGACATTGATATTTTAAAAAATCATCCTAATTACTGTCTTCCTCAATTTATTTTTCTTGGTTACCCATACAATAAAGAGAACATACTTGTATAGAGCCTTAGATACGGACCTTCACCATGAAGAATAACACAGATAGGGCCCAAATATATGTGGTGTATGTACTCAGTTTTGATGCAAAGCTTTCAGATACATGGAAATAAGGCATCCTTCTAAACCAAAGCTTCTTAAGCTGTGGTTTGTGACCCCATATGAGGTCAAGTAACTGAATGTGGGGATCACAAAAAATTTGGCAACAGTAAAAGGTTACATATACCTATTTTATATACCTATATACTTGGGGTAGCATACAAATTGTTTGGGAGAAAAGGGGTTGTCATAAATGAAAAAAAGTTTAAGAAGCCCTTTTCTAAACCATCTCTACCATGATTTTTGTTGTTATATTCCTGGTAGAATGCAGGTGATATTAACAATTACAAAAATACTTTTTAAATGTCCTATATTTTCTAAATTATATCTTACATGAGACTTATTTGTGGCATTATTTCCAGAGAAATGTATCACATTGAAATTTTCCTCCATTTGAGACTCTGAAAGCTACTCCTAGCTTTAAGGGGGTGAACTTGTGACCTCTAGTGTCTCATAGCTCTCTAGTGACGCTTCATAACCTGGTCCCCTTACACAAACTTTTCCAGGCTTCTTAGAATTTTTTATTCTCCTTTCTGACCTACATACTCCATGATTCAATGACATTAGCCTCCATGTTCTTTCCCAAACAATTTATTCCATCTTTCACTTCCAGACATTTTCACTGGCTCTCTCTCATGCATAGAAGGTTTTCATTCTTTACCTCCATCCCATGGCTTCCTTGCCTTCCTTTAAGTCCTAGCTAAGATCCCACGTTTTATTAGCAGTCTTAATTCCAATCACTTTCCTCTGTTAATTATTTATTATTTATGCTGTATGGAGTTTATTTATATGTAGTTGCATGTTGTCTCCCCCATTAAATTGTGAGCTCTTTGAAGGCAGGCACAGCCTTTGCCTTTCTTTGAATCTCCAGCACATAGCACAATGACTAGAACATAGTAGGTGTTTAAAAAGTGTTTATTGACTGACTGACCAAAATTGTTACCTACTTGACAATATAGATACACATTAAACATTATGAGGATACAGGAGAAAAGACTAATTCTCCATTGAAAATTTTAAACAAATTATAATGGAAAATAAATGAAATGGATAATTTAAAAAGTGTTATTTTTATGTCCAAAGCTAAAATCTATGATACATAACCAGGTTTTTTTGTTTTGTTTTGGTTTTGGTTTTTTTTTTGGGGGGGGGGCAATGGGGATTAAGTGACTTTCCCAGGTTCAAACAGCTAGTCAAGTGTCTGAGGCCAGATTTGAACTCAGGTCCTCCTGAATCCAGGGCCAGTGCTCTATCCACTGTGCCACCTAGCTGCCCCTGCCAGGTTTTTCTTTTAATGATTAATGTCTCTGTGAATATATCTGAATCTTTTTAGTATACATGAGCTATATTTGAGCAATAGTCTGATGATGTATTATCGATTTTCTGAATACCTAAAATTGATGGACAGGTGGAATCAATTAAGGGGATAAGATCAATTAATTGTATGATATTGGATAATTCTGTAATTCTTTGGGCCTCTGTTTACTCATACATAAAATAAATGTACATACAAGTTGATAAATAATGTTCCTTTCAACTCCAAATGTCTCTGATTCTTAGCTTTACGACCATGAGCCAAAATTAGATATAAAAATCCAAATCTTTTTTTGTTTTTTTAAGGCAGGCACTGAGTGTTAAGTGACTTGCCCAAGGTCACACAGCTAGTAAGTGTCAAGTGTCAGAGGTTGGATTTGAACTCAGGGCTTCCTGAATCCAGGGCCAGTGCTTTATCCACTGCGCCAACCAGCTGCCCCTTAAAAATCCAAATCTTTGCAATAAAAATAAACAAAAATACCTAGGAAAATATCGTTCTGAAAGTCTGGTGTTTTAGTGATTTTTCATTTATTTTTAATTATACCTGTCCTAAAGAAAACAATACTCCTAAAAGAAAACTTAATTTATTCTGGAAAACTTGGTTCTTTTCTTTTTATTGATTTTTATCCAATATAAAGAACTATTTAATTGGACTGTACCTGTTATATGGAGTAGCTCATTTAATTTGAAATTGTAGCCTAGAGGGCAGCAAGGTGGCACAGTGGATAGAGTACCAGCCCTGGAGTCAGGAGTACCTGAGTTCAAATCCAGCCTCAGACACTTAGCACTTACTAGCTTTGTGACCCTGGGTAAGTCACTTAACCCCAATTGCCTCACTTAAAAAAAAAAAGAAATAAATTGTAGCCTAGAGTATATAACGTTATTTTTGAATATTGGTTATATATTTTCCAAACATGAAAAATGAAGATGTTTATTGAAATATTCTTATGTACCTCACCCAATGAAATATTATTTCAGTCTCCATTGCTCCTTTATTTGAATGTCCATTTTTCTATCTAACTTATTGTATTCCTCAGAAAGTCAAGAAATAAAATATAAAATTCATTTATACTTTGAAGAAACCTATTAACTTTTGCTTTTGGTTTAAATTGAAATTCATTGTTTAAAAACTGCCTAAATTCTTCTTTAGGAAAATATCTATATTAGATTTATTCAATGAATCAAACTCCTTCCTGGCTAAAGAAAAAGAAAGGCTGATCCAAGATTTCAACCAAGAACAAGATGTCCCAGATTCTTCTAAATGTATGTCTGGCCACAGATGCTAAGGTTCCTTTTTAGTTGCCCCATTCCATATAATTAATGTAGACAAAACAATCATAATCATTCAGATTTTGTTCTATCTTGGGTTCACCAGTGCCTAGGCAAATGCCTGGCACAAAGTTAATGCTTATCAAATCAAATTAAGTTGAATGACTATAATCTCTTCCATGGTACACAACTCTTTCCTCATGTTAGGCTCCTGAGATAAGTAGCATCAGCATAATTATCCCTACTTAACAGAAGGGGAACAAAACAAACAAGAGCAATAACAATAACAATAAAATCTGCAGCTTTATAAAAGGGAAATCACTTGTCTAATAAGATGTAATATCTAACAAACTGAAATATTGAGTCTAGATTTTAACTTTGTTAAAGAACATATATCAATTCTCTAATTCATATTTTAGTCACATGTTTTCTGTAAATATTTTTATTAATTTACCGTTATTCTAAATAGAAGCATTTATAGGTTAGAGAGATAAATGTCCAAATTAATAGTTTCCCTTCCATCAGAACTGGAGGAATCTCTCTACCTAAGATAATTTGTGGTAATATTTACAGGAATTTCTAACAAGTTAACATTTTATTAAATATAATTGAAAAATAGTCATTAATCACATAAAACTACTTGGTTCCTTCCTCAGCTACTCCCCAGAATAACTAAAAGGGTTTATTTCTGGGGATCCCTATCATAATCCTTTCTGAATGAAACAAAGATGCTTCACTTAGATGGTTCATAGGGCAGTTGCTTCAGAGGATGGGGAAGGGTGTGATCCTTCACAAGAGGTGCTTCTCTCTATTTTATATATATATATATATATATATATATATATATATATATATATATATATATATATATATATATTTAGTGAGGCAATTGGGGTTAAGTGCCTTGCCCAGGGTCACACAGCTAGTAAGTGTTAAGTGTCTGAGGCCAGATTTGAACTCAGGTACTTCTGACTCCCAGGCTGGTGCTCTATCCACTGCACCATGTAGCTGCCCCTCTCTATTTTTTTTTTCAATTAAGAAACACTTAATTTTTTTCTCCTTCTTATGTTCTCCTACCTGCAAAGAAAATAACAAAATCTTTGTAATAAGTATGCATCGTCAAGCAAAACAAATTCCAATGTTGGCTGTATAAAAATATGTAGCTCTTTCTTTAATATTTAGTCTATCATTGTCATGAAGTAGGTAACATTCTTTATTATTAGTTCTCTGGACTCTGATTGCATTGCCTTTTTGTCCTAAATTTTGTCATAGTCCTTAAAACATTTTCTTTATACCTTAGTTCCAAATAGTATACAAAAATAGTCATTCTACAAAGTTTTGATTTAACATAATCTGCTTTAAAAAAAAAGCTGAGAGCAGGAGATATTTTCCTTTAAATTATTGAAAAAATCCAAAATTCTATACCTTCACAATATCACTATTCTAAAGACAAATTATCCTGTTCTTCAGGTTGTTTTTCCATATGATTTTAGAAATATAGCTAATACTCAGCAGTTTTTCTCAACAGATTTTTTTAATCATTAAAAGCTACTTTTAAAATGTATGGTGGTATGAATATAATCCTGATTTCTTAAAGACTATATCAGCAAAAAATCTCTCCCACTTCCTACCACAGACAACAGACTATGAGTCTATTCTTATATAACTAGCATTAACCAATGTGGAGAGATTCATTACCAGAAGGCTGACAATCAGATGATTGTCAGTTGATGAATTGTTTTGGCCATGACAGCAAATGAAAAATCCACATATGTAATACTTGTTTTTGAATGACCATCTTTCATGTTCACAGTTATAGCAGTGCAATAACAGAAATGGATAGAGAGGGTGCTAAAAATTATTCTGTTCATAGACTGCCTCAAATGTTAATTTATCTGTTGGAATTCAGCATGTACTCTTTGTTTATTGAATGTGTGTGTGTGTGTGTGTGTGTGTGTGTGTGTGTGTGTGTGTGTGTGTGTGTGTGTGAGAGAGAGAGAGAGAGAGAGAGAGAGAGAGAGAGATGGAAAGTCAGACCTATACTTTAGAAAGATAGATGAGTAGATTGGTAGATTGAGTAGATAATGGATTGGAGTGGGGAAGAGTATGTGTCAGAGAGATCAAGAAGAAAGCTATTTCAATAGCACAGGCTGGAGATGTAGGAGGACTGCCCTAGGGTAGTATTGTTCCTCAAAAGATACATTTCATCTCTAGGATCTGGGCATTTTCCCTTGTTGTCCCTCATGACTGCAATGTTCTTCTTCCTCATCTTCACTTCTTTGCTCCCCTGATATTTTTTTTTCAAATCCCAACTAAGATCCCATTTTCTACAGGAAGCCTTTTTCAATCTCTTCTTAATTCTAATGTCTTCCTTCTGTTGGTTATTTCCTGCTTATCCTGTATGTAGCTTGTTTGTACATACTTACTTGTATATTATCTCCACTATAAGATTGCATGCTCCTCAAGGTCAGGAACTGTCTTTTGCCTTAGTATCTTTAGGTCTTGGCACAATGCCTAGAACTTTGTAGGTGACTAAAAATACTTATTGACTGACAGTGTCAGTGAAAAGATGGGGAGGGGGTATATTAAGAGATGTTACAAATGTACAATCAATAGTCCTTGACAATAGCTTGGATAAGGAAGGTGAGGAACAATAAAGAGTGAAGAATGACATTTAGGTTGTGAACCTAAGTATTTGGGAGAATGGTGTTGCCCTCAATAGTAATGGGAAGTTTAGGAAGAGATGCATTTTTTTTGGAGGGGGGATTATGACTTGAGTTTTGGACATATTGAGTATAGGATGTGTATGACATATCCATTTCAAGATGGTCAAGAGCCAGCTGCACATTTTAGGCTGGAGGTAAGGCGAGAGTTTAGGGCTGGATAAGTATAATTGAGAATCATCAACATAAAAATGATAGATGAATCCCATGGGAAATGATGAGATCACCTAGTAAAATAGTTTTGACAGAAAAGAGAAGAGAACTGGGTAGAGTACTGTGGTAGAGCCATGGTTAATGGGCATGAACTGGATGAAGATACAGCAAGAAATGACTGAGCAGTTATCAGATAGGTAGGAAAAGGAACAGGAGAAAATAATGTAAAAAATCATAGAGAGAAAAGAGTATCAAGGAGAAGAGGATGGTTAACAGTATCAAAATCTTCAGAGAGGTCAACAAAAATGAGGACTAAAAAAGGATATTAGAATTGACAATTCAGAGATCATTAGTAACTTTGGATAGAACAGTTTCAGTTGGATGATGAGTCAGAAGTGAGACTGTGGAGAATTAAAAAGAGTGAGAGTAATAGAAGTAGAGGTGGCTTTATTAAGGTGGCTTTCTCATGGAGTTTGACCTATATAGGGAGAAGAGATGTCGCATGATAACCAGTTGGGGTGGATGGTTCAAGTGAGTTTTTGAGTAGGGAAATAGCCAGTAGACAGAAGTGAAAGAATGGGGATGATAAAGGAGTCAACCAGCCAAAGAAGATTGGATGGAATGGAATCATTTGTGTACTCAGCCAGGAGAAAAGCTACCTAATTATGTGAACCAAGGGTGAAGGAGGATATAATGGCAGAAGACATGTAGGTGACTTGGGATGGGGAGATGGAAAAAAGATGGACCCCTCAGAACATGGCTTCAGTCTTTCCAGTGAAATGTTAGTTAAGACTCTCTGCTAAGAGGTTGGTTCCCAGATAACTATATGTTTAAGAATAAAGAATCCTGGGCAGCTAGGTGGCGCAGTGGATAAAGCACCAGCCCTGGAGTCAGGAGTACTTGGGTTTGGATCCGGCCTCAGACACTTACCACTTACTGGCTGTGTGACCCTGGGCAAGTCACTTGACCCCAAATGCCTCACTAAAAAAAAAAAAAAAAAAAAAAAAAAGAATCCTAATATAAATAATGAGAAAAAAATTTTAAAATCCCAGGAATTATAGCATATTCAATTTTGAGTCATTTGGATATAGTGTATAGAGAGTTGGTCTTAGGAAAAATTACATTCAAGTCCCTCCTCTGATCCTATGAGATTTGAAGCAATTTATTTAACTTCTCAGTAACTCTTGGAACTCTAATCTAGAAGTTTGTTTATTTACTTTTATTGATGAGTTTTATTTATAGACCACATTTACAGATTACTACCCCTCCACTATGCCCTCTTATAATCAAGGAAAACAAGGAAAATAACCAATCCGGAGACCTTATCAGAAAGTGCATCCAACATTTATCATCTGTAGCAACCCCACCATTTATTTATTTTTTTCTTTTTAGTTTGCAGAAGTCTATTTCCTCTCCCTCCTACACCATCCCATACCACTGGAAAAAAAAAAAGGAAAAAAATAGCATTTTACATACATACACACATACATGTATATACACATATACATATATAAAGATATACAAAAATACATTCATATCCATTATATACCTCAAATATACAATGGATTGGTATACATATATATATATATATGTGTGTAGATATGTAGATAGTATAAAAATTATTAACTATAACTAACCTAGAAAAATGTATAACTGTACTTATGTGAAAAATTATAAGTTTAGAAAAATTATAATTGGGCCTTAAATCCTGCTGCAGTTGCCATTCAAATGTAAGAATATTTTTGCTAACTAGCTGGGCCTAATCTCACTGGGGGGCCTAATCTGACTGGAGGACTAATCTATCTGGGGACTAATCTATCTGCAAGGCCTAATCTGGGGACTTTTGACTGGCTGGCTATCTGACTGCTATTAATTTAATATGGGCTATTTAAATATTTCTCCACACTGCTCCCAAATTGATAAGCAAAAGATTACGAAGCCTCTTAATTAAATAATCAAAGCAGAATTTATTTATAAAAATCAATGTAAAGGATAAGGGTTAAGAAATGCAAATTATACAACCTGTCTACTTTTAATATAAGGGCCCCCTGCTGCCTCTTGCCTTAGGGTATGCTCCAGCTTTCTCCAACTTTCACTCCTTCACTCCAGCTTCCCTGTGCTTTCACTGCTGAGCTGCTTTCTTCTAACTCCAATCCCCTTTCACTTTGTTGACCCCCCTGAAAAGGCCCTTAGCGTCCTCACCTCTGTTGTCAACCCCCTGGTGTCTCTAGTGTCCCTTTCTCACCGACTTCTCCACATCTCCATCCTTCTGGCATTCTTCTTCCTTGCTCTTAGCCTTTTCTCTGTCTCTGTCAGCCCCTCTCTTTACACATCCTCAGTCTCCTTAGCGTCCTTCTAGTCCTCTGACATCCCCCCTTCACTGTCTTGCTAGCTCTGTATATATGTTCCTTCTCTCACCTCAAACCTTGGGCTCTCTGCACCCCCACACACGACAAGCTAATCTGCCGGCCACACTAGGGCTGTGCCCAGCGGGGCTCAAGGGGCTTGTGCCCCCTGCTGAGCATCTGGGACCTCGAACAGGCTCTGCTAGGGCCTGGCAGGACAAGCCTGGGATCTTTTAGGTAGCTCCCCTCAGGGCATAGGGAGCTGTTTTTGGGGGGTTTTTTGTTTTTACAATTTTATAAATTTTTCTCTCACTCATTTCAGTCTTCATCAGCTTTTAAAAGTCTTCAGATTTGTTCATTTTCATAATATTGATTTTATAAATGTTCTTCTGGTTTTGTTTGTATCACTCTGCATCAGTTCATATGTCTTTTCAGTCTCTGAAATCATAATAGCACGAGCATTCCATCATATTCAGATACCCCAATTTATTCAACCATTCCTCAACTGATGGGTATCCCTTTAGTTTCCAATATTTGCCACGATCACAAAGAGCTGTGATAAGTGTTTTTGTACATTTTGTACATATTTGTATTTATAATACCTTTTTCTATGTCTTTGATCTCTTTTTGGCATTAGTCTAGTGGTTAATAAAACTGGGTCAAAGAGCACAAACTATTTACTAATTTTAGTAAAGGTATCATTCACAACAGATAGAGATAGATAGATGATAGAGACAGAGACAGATAGAGAGACACAGACAGAAAGACAGAGATAGAGAAATAAGTAGATATTCTTCCCTATTTCCATTCAATCATTGCCAAAGGTTTATTCTATCTAATTTTTCTAATATTCTATTCAAGTCCTTAATTATTTCTTTTGTTGTTGTTATTTGATTTATCTAGAATTGATAGGACTAGAAGTTTCAGAACCTGCTTAGGTAGAGGAAATTTCCTCACCTGAGCATCCCTACGCTGATGAAATCAGAAGTCTGATCTTTTCAGCACTTATTATCCTTCTCCCTTCTCCAGAAAGAAAGAAAGAAAAACCAAAAGGAAGGAAGGAAGGAAGGAGCCCATTTTAGAGAGACAATGTGGTATAGTGAACTGAAGTCTAACCTCAGAGTCAAAAAGACTTGGATTTGTCATGTATGACTACAGGCAAGTCATTTACTATCTCAGTGACCCAGGCAACTCTTAGATTGACTTAGATTCATCACACTAGTGGTGGGAATTTGTATGCTGGAAATTTCCCACACAGATATTATTATAGGATCATCCCTTCCCCCAAAACACAAAAATAGAAAAAAATATTTAAATTATTATTTTTTTTTGGCCAGGCAATGAGGGTTAAGTGACTTGCCCAGGGTCATACAGCTAGTAAGTGTCAAGTGTCTGAGGCTAGATTTGAACTCAGGTCCTCCTGAATCCAGGGCTGGTGCTTTATCCACTGTGCCACCTAGCTGCCCTTAAATATATTTTTATGCAAACATTTTCTTCTTCTTTGATATCTACTATCATTTATATCACCACCATTAAGCTTTAAAATCTTCTGCTTGGATATTTTTTTCCCAATCCTTTCTCTTAGCTTGATGGTGACATAGATCATGTGATAGCAGATCCTAATAAACTAGAAATAATTTCAGTGTAGGTCTGGTGACAGTGCACAGGTAAAAAACACCAATTCTGCTAAATTTGTACCCATTACAAGTTAGCCATAGAGAGATGAGTCATTTATTAAGCAGTAAAGGAGGTATAATCTTCATTGGAGGAAGAAGTTTGCACAAAAGGCATCACATATCCTGGAAGTAAGATCCTGAATATTCAGTGAGCTTCCTTATCCTCCAAAATGACTTTGTTTAGCAATGACCAAATTGTCTTTATCCTGGGGACTGAGAATCAAAAAGTTTGCATCTCTAAGATCTCCATATCCTGTTTCATGTGGACTTTACCACCTATGCACATGGAAATATATTCAGCTTTGACTGGTATTCTACAATGTGGGTAACTAGTCCCATGATTTCATATGAAAACAAAAAAGCTTTGAATGCAATTGAAATACAGAAATGCAACAACCATTAAAAGAAACAAAAAATAGCAAGCAGCACACCTTTCTCTTCGGTACTGTGGAATGCTTATTGTCTCTAAGGAATGCAGGAACCCTCTGGTTTGTTTCTCTTCTTTATTCAGGAAAATTAATTGTTAGTGGTGAATTCTTCACATACTATATGGGTTTAAGTGATTTTGTCTTTGTGCATATGTGACAATATAGCTCAAGCAGAAACTTTCTTATACATTTATATTTTACTTGCAGTTTCTCTTTTTTCTTTCCCTCTCTATGAGACAGATTCAATTTTCAACAAACCCATTATAAAGTTGAGATAACAGAGATTCTGAGTGATGAGAACTGGAATTATAATGAGGACTCCTCAAGTAACTAGGTCACTTTCTTTCTTTTATGAATACACACATAGACATTTAGGAAATGGAGAGATTATTATTTATTATCTTGTAGAAAACTAGAAATAATGATTCATGAGCTTGTTCTGGAACATCTTGTCTTCTCTGTAATTGCTTGTTCAGTTCATTAGATACTTTGCACGCATGGTTTCTTTCAATTGTTATATCAAAATGATGTGAAGTACTAAGAAGTGCATCCATTGTATTCAAGACTATATAAACCATTTTAAATTGCAATAAGAAAGAGCCAAATAGGAAGAAAAGGTATAAGTGTAGCAGTAAAGTTTTACTTGGAATTGCATTTCCTCCCTATATGAGAGTAACTTGAAGGGTTTATGCTAGAATTCTAGGGATTCTAGGATTCTAGGGTAGGGATCATTACCATCAATTAGTATGGCTATGAGGAGTTTCCAGCTTTATCAATGTCATTCTAAACACTCAGTTACGGAAGAGCCAAGTAATCTTTATTTACAACAGCAATTACCAGCCTTAATTAACCACATGAAACAAAAACTTATATTCTTTCAGGGGAATAGGGCATCAATATTTAATTGCAGCTATGGGAAATTTTGAAAATTTCTGGTGAGTAGTTAAATTGTACATAAGTAGTTTTCCACTATAATTTTGGCAACAGCAGTTTCTCATTGTCTATCAGAAACCATGAAAAAAATACAGGGAAAAATATTTGCTTCATTTGTGTAAATATCTAAAATCCTTAAAGTATATAAATAAAACTAATATAATTCAATTCAATGAGCACTCCATAGGTTCATCAGATTCAACTGAAATCATCATATTCTAATAGTAGCAATAATATAATGTTGAATACTCTTATAACTCATGCTTAATAGTTAATCCCATTACTTTCTAAAGTATCTAGCATTTTTCACATAACAATTTTTAGGCTTACCATACAGTAAAACTTCAATAGATTTGCATGGCCTTGGAGGAAATACTTTTCAATATTAGTGGAACCTAAATTATCTGAATGAAAGAAATTTTCATAATAGTTTACTTCATTCATTCAGATTGATTGCTTTTTATTGTTGTTGTTGTTAAACTTATTAAATCTTGGTCCATCTCTCCAAAAGGGAATGAAATGCATTACCAGTGAATTAGAAGGTACTTATAAAACAATGTTTATTTCATCAAACAATCAATCAACAAGTATTTATTAAACTGCTTCTACTGTATTCCAGGTACCTTATTAGGCACTGGGGATACAAATTCAAAGAATAGCAAGGGGTTTACATTTCGTGGGGGAGACAGCAAACACACATTAAATATATAGAGCATAAATATTAAATGAGTAAATACAACCATATTCAAAATAGTTAAATGCAAGCAATTCTGAGGGGTGAGAAGAACACTGAGTAGTTGGGGAATCAGGAAAGGTTTCATTCCTATTCACATAAGATCATATTTGAGTTGCATTTTAAAAGAAAAAAAATAATTCTTTGTTATGGAGATAAGGAAGATGTACATTCTAGCCATGTGAGGCAATCAGTGCAAAGGTATATATGTGTTAGAACATGACAACCTGTGCCATTGCACTGGTTCCCAATATGCCTAGGGTAGCCAGAGGGGAGGACAGGATGGAAAGATAGGTTAGGGACAGATTGTATAGGACTTTATAAGCTAAATAGAGTTTATATTTTATCTTGGAAGCAATGGGAAGCCCCTGGAATTGGTCAAGGAGTGAAATCATATAGTCGGATTTTTGTTTTAGGGAATTTATTTTTATCACATTTTGTAGTATGTAATGGGGAGGAAAAAGACTTGAGACACGGAGACCAATTAGGTTGTTCTTGATCAGTTGTTTTAGTTGTGTCTAACTCTTTGTGACCCCATTTCATTCTCCAGTTCATTTTACAGTTGAGGAAATTGAGGCAAATAGGATTAAGTGACTTGCCCAGGGTAATATAGCTAGTATGTATCTAAGGCCATATTTGAACTCAGGGAGAGGAGTCTTCCTGACTCCAGGCCTAGTAATCTCTACTGTGCCACATAACTGCCCCAACCAGTTGGGAGGTATTGTAGCAATTTAAGTGAGAGCCAATAAACACCTAAACTAAGTATGGAAACTATGAGTGGATAAATGGGGACATGTACAAGATTCTGTAGAAGTGTAAATGACAAGATTTGGTAACTGATTGCATATGTCTAGTGAGAGAGTGAAGTCCAGAAAAATCTCAAGAATATGAACCTAGAAGGAAAGTGGTGCCTAACAGAAATAGGGAAGTTTGGAAGAAGGGGAAGGTTTGGGGTGTAAGAGAGAGAGATGTATTCAGATTAGAACATGTTAAATTTAAGATATCCCTGGGAGATCCTGTTGAAAATGTCAAATAGAGGGGGCAGCTAGGTGGCACAGTGGATAGAGCACCGGCCCTGGAGTCAGGAGTACCTGAGTTCAAATCCGGCCTCAGACACTTAACACTTACTAGCTGTGTGACCCTGGGCAAGTCACTTAACCCCAATTGCCTCACTAAAAAAAAAAAAAAAAAAAAAAAAAAAGAAAATGTCAAATAGAAAACTGGTAATTTAGAGCTAAAATTCAATTGAAAGACTAGGGCTGAGCATATACATCTGGGAATTATCATCACAGATAATCATTATACTTAAGATAAGGTTACCAAGACCATGAGTGTAGAGGAAGAGGAGAAGAGGGTTTACGATGGAATTTTGTGGAATACCCACAGTTAGGGGGTATGATATGGGTGATAAGCCAACAAAGGAGACTGAAGAGTATACTGATAGGCAGGAGGAGAAACATGAGAGATTGTTCTAAAAACCTAGAGATGAGAGAGATCATTAACAGTGTCAAAAGAGACAGAAAGCCCAGAAGGATGAGACTGGGAAAAAAAGTAATATTTGACAATTAAGAGATTAGTGGTAATTTTGAAGAATGCAGTTTGAGTTGAGTGATGAGGTTGGAAGATAGTTTGCAATTGACTGAGCTTTTCAGCTGAGAATGTGGAAAATTTTCATACCTTATATCTTCATATCTTCAAAGTCAACAAATAATTTAGTGGTTTAGAAAAAAAGAATAAAGCATTCTGTTTCCCCTTGCATTAAACATAACACAGTGTAAATGTTATTTGCTCCTCCCTGTGGCGCATACACTGCAATGAAATTACCTTAATATGTTTTGCTGTTTTAGTTGGTAAACAGAAGTTGTGTGCTGCATGTGTTAGGGCAATTCAGTATTCAAATTCCTGCTGTCTCACTCTCTGTAGATATTTAGCACATAAAGTTGTTGTATGTGGTAACACTTTCATGTTGATTTACTTGAAAGAAATGTCATAAGAAAGTAACAAGATTTTTATCCATTATTTTATAAAGAAGAAATGACAAAAAAGTTCAGATTAAAAGGCATTCAGATTTGGATTCTAAGGTTAATTCTTAGGGGAAATTGTACAGTCTCTAAATTGGACTGATGGTTATCAATCTAGGATGATTTATCTATAATCCTGATAAAGTTATGGGCATGCACTGGATGACTTTTAAGATTTCTTCCAGAACCATGGGCCTATGATGCTATAATTTTCACATCATGTTAACATACAATAGAATGTGATTTATCATGATGAAAGTAAATGTTGTTATATATACTTAAAATTTAATTGCTTCTTTCTGATTTGGAAAAAAAAAAGTGCCTTGGAGTATCAGTGATTGATACTCCAAAAAGTGTTTATCAGTAGCAATGGGTAGGGGGGAGGATTCCTTCAGTGTTGGAAATTAATCATAAGAAAGTTAGTACCTTTCATACTTTGTCAGACATTGAATTATCCTATTTACTGTTATAAATACCTCATTGTTCAATTTGTCATTTCTCTGGATTTGTTCCAGCTTAGTTCATGTGCAGTCTTAAAAGAAACATCTCACTGAGCTGATTGCTTGATTATCTCTATGTCCATTGACTAAGGCCATAATTGCATGGTATGTGCACAATATGACAGAGCAAAAAGAATAGAATCATAAAAGTTTAGAGCTAGGAGGAGCCTTAGAAATAATCAACTTCAACCCTCTCATTTTACCCATTTTGCCAATTTCCTAAATAAGAAGCTATGAGGCTAGGTCCATTAAATTCAGGTTGTATGCCCATTACTTTCTTGGGTTTCTTACAAAATGAAATTTTATCTCGTTATCCTCTCTCACTGGAATTTCTTTTTTCAAGTAAATATCCATTGTAGATACCTCTGTGTGGGGGCCAGATGACTGGGCAGCCACAATGACGACCACCCCTGATGATGCCTCATCTTTTAGATTTGCTCTGAAATAACAAATGTTCAGTCCTCAGGCAGTCTCAAGGGCACCTGCAAGTAGTTCCAACAGTCTCCTTACATGTTTTCTGCCTGCAGCAATAGATGTGTTTATTATTTTCCTTAAGGTTACACTGGCTTTGAAAGTAGACGGTAGGCACAAACTCACTTAGGAGGGATCAGGGCTTTGATAAAAGTAAAAAGTTTAGCATCAACTGAAACTTTAAAAAAAACCAAAAACCCCCAATATTTTTTTACTAGCACTAACAACCCTAATCCTTTACTCCAACTCTGTCTATACTATCTTAACTGCCTCCCTTTGCTAGGCATGTAGAATCACCTATATTGACAATGCCACCTTTGAGATACCTAGTTTCAAATGACTTCAGTTTAAGTATATAAAAGTACTTCTAGCTGACATGGTCCATATTCCTATTAAGGTTATACCTTGATACTGTGGCTGACAAGATCCACAGTGTAAGCAAAAAACATAGTGGCTCAGGTAAACTGCTCTTCCACTCTGCCTTGCTTATCAGATGAAATAACTCAATTGGTTGGGGCTTACAAATGAGTCAAAGCCCAGAGGTCTATAATTAGGCACAAATAGGCTTCTTGAGCACCAGTTTGTTTGGAAGTCAACAGTTAAAATGGTGCAGATAACTTATGGCATTTATCCAGACATTCATGTGAGCCTCAATACCTTTACTGAAGGATACAAAGCCTGTATTAGCAGCTTAATTGAACAGTAATAGCATCTAGTATACTCGGTCTATACGCTTTCGACCTTTCTTTTCAAAGATTTGACTTTAGGTTTTCCCTCAAGTGTTTATTTTTACAACTGTTCAAAGTTTTCAATTCTATTAAAAGAGGAGGGGGGGCAGGTAGGTGGCACAGTGGATAAAGCACTTGCCTTGGATTCAGGAGGACCTGAGTTCAAATCCAACCTCATACACTTGACACTTAACTAGCTGTGTGACCCAGGGCAAGTCACTTAACCCTCATTGCCCTGCAAAAAAAAAAAAATGAGGAGGGGAGGGTAGGAGAAATGAAACATTGCATTGGTAGTGACATTTTAAAAAGTAGCCTCTTGGAATACTGTTTATAAAAATCTTTGTTGTTAGGTCATTTTTCAGTCTCGTCTGACTCTTCATGACCTCATATAGGGTTTGGGGTTTTTTTTTTTTTTTTGCAAAGATATTAGAGTAGTTTATCATTTCCTTCTCCAGCTCATTTTACATATGAGGAAACTGAGGCAAACAAGGTTAAGTTTCTTGCCCAGGGTCACATGGCTAGTAAATGTCTAAGGTCAAATTTGAACTCAAGATGGGTCTTCCTGACTCTAGGCCTGGCACACTATCAACTGAACCACCAAGCTACCATAAAGATCTTTATCAAACTTTTAATAATTTTAAACAATTTGCAGATTAAATTTGAAAGTTAAGTAATGAAATTAAATTTTGTTCCTCCTCCAGAACAATGTAGGGATCTGAGCTCAGTTCAAAGCAACAACTACTTGTGCTAGGATGGATCATTCAGATAAGATTTTTACTCAAGGCTGACAGCTAAAACAGGTGGGAAATTTTTATACAGCTTTAATCTTTAGAACTCCATTCTTCTTTTCTTGTTTACTATTTAGTCAACTTGAAACTCCAGAACCTTTTGTTTTAGCTGTAATGTGTGGAGGGTAAAACTATATGTGGTTGCCTTATTTCTATCCCAAGTGTAGGGAAAATTAGCTGGGGTTCCTAATATAGTCCTTACTTATAAATTAGAAGCTTTAGCACCAGTTTTGTGGCATTAAGCATTTATTAAAGTATACTAAATATTAGTATAGAGAGCACAAATGTCTTTGAAAATTAAGAAAAGGCCTATCTAGCCTAGAGGAGAGAATATAGCTCAGCCTGGCCTTCTTTTTCCTCCAAGTCCTCTGCCACCAAGAGTGCCGCCAAGAGAGTCTAACTGAGAGTAACTGCTTGTGGAAGCCTTTTCTGGGTTCCATAGGAGAGGCAGTCATTACACTCTGCTTCAAGTTAATTGGCTAGCATCACCCAAGTCCATTGGTTCACTGGACTTGAGGGTGGTCCCATGTTGAAGTCAGAGTTCACACCCTCTGAGAACACACCCTCTTGAGATCTTAATCCAATCAATCCCCTGGGGGGGGGAAGCTTTGAACATTCTAAAACCCTATTATTTTCTCACAAATGGTAATAAAAAATCTCTTACAAAGATCATCTTGGAATTAGTAGTGTGTTTCAGGATTATATTAGTATTTTTAGTAAAATTATAATCTTTATTTTTTTTTTTTGGTGAGGCAATTGGGGTTAAGTGACTTGCCTAGGGTCACACAGGTAATAAGTGTAAAATGCCTGAAGCCGTATTTGAACTCAGGTCCTCCTGAATCCAGGGCCAGTGCTCTATCCACTGCACCCCCTAACTGCCCCAAAATTATAATCTTGATTTTAAAGTATCTAATGGAGCTTTTAAAGTCATTGTTTTAGCTTGTCTATGTATTCATTGGTTGCCCTACAGGGCCCTACAGGAGGATGAGATGTAGTCAGGAGAATTTTGTTTCTGGTCTTATAATGCTTATATTAAAAATAAAAACAACAAAAAACAACTTTACTCTTCAAAATGCTTCTTTTGTCCAACCTGTCAGTTACTAGCCAATTGGGAAGAAAGTAGACTGCTCTAAAAGAGTGTAAGGAGGGAGTACAGTAATCAAAATGCTTTTCAACATAGTGAAAACTTCTATTTAATGTAAAACCATTTGGGGCATTTTAATAATTCCCCAAATCACTACTTCTATTGTTGTGTTGTTATTGTTGTTTTCATTCTAAAAATGTTTGGATGTTATCATTTAGCAGTAGGCTATATATACACACATTTTTCTCTCTTTTTTTTTCTTTTTCTGATTTTGATATGGGAAAATAAATTTCATGTAGAGTCTGACTGTAAGATACAAAATTCAGCAGTGAAACAAGTGAAATATATAATCTTAAGAAGAAAAGCCATAATACCAAGGTCAATGTGCCTACTGACACTTTTTAAGTTTGTATTTTGAATGGAAGATACTAAGAGATGATTGGGAATGTAAGTGAATTACATCAAATGAAAATCCTTTCAGTTCTCAATCAAATGAAAATATGATGGGAGGGACAAGTACCAGAAAATATTCTTGGATCAGAATTTTTTCAAAGCCATATAAGTAATTGGAATTTTTATAAAGAACTACCAGTCCATTTAAACATTTACCCTGAGAGACTTTTTTTAACTATGAGAAATGTGCATGTTATTTAAAAGATGGATCCACATTACCACATTATCAGTTTAGCTGTAACTAGGGTTGCTGAAACATGTACTACAGGACAGAAAGAAGTTCATTGTCCCGTCGTGGCTTATTTAGGCTTTGTAGTCACTTCCTGAGGAAGGTGCCCTTATGAGTTTGCACTTACTGCCAATAGTAGCAAAGCAAATTCTTGCTCCAACCAGGAACAGACGCCTGAAAGAAACTGCAATAGGAAGGGTAACAAATTAGACATTTTCCAGCCTTTCCTTTTCCCTTTGGATTTTCCATTTGGTTATTCCCTCTCATTTACTTATATTCTATTACATATCATAATTGGTCATTCATTCATTCAATAATCACTCATGGTATAATGGGAAAAAAAACACACACAAAAAAACAACATTTATTTGGAGTCAGGAGACCTGAATAAAATTTTAGTTTTGTTACTATTATTTGTTTGTTCTTGGTTAGAACACAAATTTTCTCTGTCTCAGTTTTTCTAAATAATAAAGTGATAGGGATACCTAGATGGTCTTTAAGGTCTGCTAAAGTCAAGTTAACAAGCATTCATTAAATGATTACTTTGTATAGTCCCTTCTCTCAAAAGACACATATTTGTTTTTTTTGTTTTTTTAGTGAGGCAATTGGGGTTAAGTGACTTGCCCAGGGTCACACAGCTAGTAAGTCTTAAGTGTCTGAGTCTGGATTTGAACTCAGGTACTCCTGACTCCAGGGCCAGTGCTCTATCCACTGCGCCACCTAGCTGCCCCAAAAGACACATATTTGTCATAGATTAGGTAGGTAGATAGCTTAGATGGATGGATAGATAGATAGATAGATAGATAGATAGATAGATAGATAGATAGATAGATAGATAGATAGATAGATAGATATGTGAGATCCCTTCGTGGGCACCAAACTGTGACATTTAAAACTGGATACTAGAGCATTAACCTCCCCTTTCTACCCTTTCCCTTCTTTATCTCTCAGACTAGTAAATGGAAGAAGCCTCTGGTCTCTAGTTAGAGCTTTTATTGTTTGGAAATTACAAAGTGATGTTGATTAGAGGGATAGGAAAGTAGAAATACAAAACAAATAGTCTTAAATCTAAGCTTAGTCTATATTCCGTATAAAACTCACCAAAAGCCCAAGGCCACCTTTGGGGGGGAGAGCCGCATCAGGCATGTGCTGCTAATGGTGAGCTGGGCTGAGTCAAACTCCAGTCAGCATCCGTTTGTGCAGCGCCAGTCATTGGACCAGGAGAGCAGGAAAGAGATCTCACTTCCGTTCTCTCCTTGCCTTTTAAGCTCGCACCCTGGAAGTGGAGTGCTTAGTAGCTGGGCTGGCGTGCGTAGCCCATGCATGGCCGTCAATCTCCTCCCCGAAAGGGTGGTCGTTCAAAAACTGGCATCTTTCCGTATTCACTAACTGACTGTTAAAAACTTTTTACCATAGATAGATAGATAGATAGTTGGATAGGTAGAGGGATGATGGATGGATGGATAGATAGATAGATAGATAGATAGATAGATAGATAGATAGATAGATAGAGACTGTACATTGGAGCTAATTTTACAAAGGAGGCACTAGTATGAAGAGGGGTCAGGAAAAGCTTCCTTTAGGATTGAAGATTATAACTGAGACCTGAAGGAAGCAGGGAAGTGAGGAGTTAGAGTTGAGGGGGGAGAGAATTCCACAAATGGGGGACAGAAAGTGACCATAACAGGAGTCAGAAGATGGAGAGTGGTGGATCACAAAATACCTGCTGAGGTATAAGATAGAAGAAGGCTTAATAGGTGGGGTTTAGGGAAGAGATTATGTAGGACATTGAACACAGACCAGGGGATTATTATATTTGTTGCTGGAAGTGATATTTGTTCCACTGGAGTTTATTGAGTATATGTGTGTGTGTGGGGGGGGGGGCAGTGATATGGTCAGATCTGTACTTGAGGAAGGTCAATTTAGTAGCTAAATGGAGAATGAACCGGAGTGGGAGAAACTTGATACAATGAGAACAGACTATTCTTTTACTTTTTTTTCAATGGTATTGCAACAAGAGCAGATCTAGGTTGATGACAGACCTGGAGATAATTCTATAAAATATTCAATAGGTGTCATAGTGAAGAGAGTGCTGGGCCTAGAGTCAGGATGATCTGAATTCAAATATAGCCTCAGACACTTGCTGGTTGTGTGATATTGGGCAAATTACTTAACCCTGTGTGCTTCAGTTTCCTCATCTATAAAATGATCTGGAGAAGGAAATGGCAAGACACTCCAGTATCTTTGCTAAGAAAAGCCCAATTGAAGTCACAAAAAGTCAAATATGACCAAAAACAACTGAAAAAAAAATGGTAGAAGGACCAGAGAAAACTAGTAAAGATTAACATGAAAAAGTGAAGACCAGGGGCTGGGGGGGGGCAGCATTGTTTTTGTTTAGTCCCTTTTAATCATGTCTGACTCTTTGATACTTCATGATCTAATTTGGGATTCTCTTGGCAAAGATACTAGAGTGGTTTGCCATTTTTTTTCTTCAGTTCATTTTACAGATGTGGAAACTGAGTCAAGCAGGGTTAAGTGACTTGCCTAGGATCACACAGCTACTATGTATCTGAGACCAGATTTGAACTCAAGAAGATGAGTCTTGCTGACTCCAGGCCTGGCATTCTACCTACCACCTAGTTGCCACCCTGGAGAGTACACATTAAATCTATTTCAAGCGTAAGCTAATATGTACCAGAAAGATTACACTTGCTCTATGTGGCTTGAGAGCAGAAGTAGTTGTTTGTCCTTGGTCCATGATATCAGGAGGTAATGTCATGACTTACAGTGAATTGGATTTAAGTGAGGCATGCCTGTGCACTCATCAACCTTGCTCTTTCCTCAGGAAATATCTGGGTCCAGTGGCAAGATATACATCACGGTGACAGGAGATAGCCTGATACAGTGAACTATGGCCTTTTTAGCTAAGGCCTTTCACAGGTCTGTTTGTTTGAGGCAACACCCATTCAGTAATTAAGGCTAGGTAAGAAATGAGGCAAAGAAAGGTCTCTTTTACCCAACCAAAAAGAAAATACATATATAGAGAAGGGAGGGGGGAAGAACCTTAGGGTCTCTGTCCAAAATAGAAAGAATTGCTATTTATGTCCACTTTGAGCCATCAAGGGATCAAAGAATGGTCAAATGAGGCATAGGCAAAAAGGAAAGGGGAGGGAAGGGAAGGGAACTGAAGGGGAGGGGAGGGGAAAAAAACACAGATTCAATGTGGATGGCCAGGTGAATAATTATGCCATAGATACAACTAGTAAAAACTGGAGTTTTATTTGGAAAAAAAAAAGATATTTTAGATGAATTGTGTAACATTCAATTAACTCTTGTAACATTTAAGCATCAAAAAAAGTCTGCTGAAGCAATTGGAATTACACTACACTCCATGCCTATGACTAACCAATGAGAAGAGACAAACCTTACTTGTCAATTCAGTGTCTCAATTCACATTATTACAAAGAGTCCATCTATCCTCTTGAGAAGAATAAATAATAAGAAAAACAAGTCCTACAAGATTGGTGTTTTAAGGATGTAACTAAGTACTTGTATCCAATTAAAACAAAGAAATGTCATTTTGGCATTTATCATAACTGCTAAAAATATTTAGCTAGAGATCTTCATCTTTGCTCTTTTATAGAGTCTTCACCATTCTTCCTTCAAAGATCTTATAGAACTTTTGAAAATATGTCCACTTCTCCCTGCAAAAAGTAATTTTTAATCTTTTAGTTCTTGGAATATTTGTTTGAGAATAGTTTAATTGTATTATTCTCTTGTTCCATAGTCTGGACTTTTATCTGGCTCTTGTCAGTTTTTTATCTTTTTTTGCATTGGGACTTTTGTCTGCTCCTGACACTTTTATCTGTTCTGTTCTCTTACCTGGTCTTTGATCCATACCTGGATGGCATTAATTGGGATTTAGTTTTCTTTTATCTGGTTCCACTTCTCTGAGGTTCACTACAGTCTTAAAGAAACTGTCACTCTTCAGTAGCTGCTCTATCTATTGTATTCTGTCCTGTTGTAAACCCTTTTTAATAGTAATTACTATGGAACTCAAAACTGTTTTATGGAATATATAGAACTGAAAATCTTTGTTGGAGGTAAGGGGGTGAGAAGAAATCTTGTACCCTTCAAGACAAAATGAGTAAAAATTTAAACACCAGCAAACAGATTTTTTGTGTTTTGCTTATTACATGCATGTGTGTAACCATAAACATATTTATACATAGACACACACATTGCATAGGTGTCTATACATAGAAACATAGACACTCACATACATACATGCATACATGCATGACTTTATGCATGCATGCATACATACATACATACAGAAGAGAATAGAAGCAATAGGACCAGTGGGGAGACTATCCCAATGACTTACACAAGTGGGAACTGCAGGAAAGGGACAGGTGTAATCTATGCAGTAAAGCCTTAGGAGAGTGGATGTGATAAAAAAAAATTCTGTCCACACAACTTTGGCCATTAGGTTGTGATCAGTCTCCTCCCACCCTCTCTTCACTTTTCATTTGCCCTACCTGAATGACAAATTTTACTCTGCCTAAATAGGCATGAGTATTCTTTTCAGTAGCTAAGTGGCTAACATTTTGTGGTAAAACTTGTCAATGTAATTAACTTTACTACAACAAATAGACTTTAGGCAGCAAGTCTTATAATGAACAGGCTTTCTTTCTTTCTTTCTTTTTGATTTCTGATATGTTAAAGGAAATCACTTTCATAATTATATGTAAAATGAAAAAAATTGTCATCTTTCTGCTTTGACAGATAAACAGAGAACAATGTATTATAATTATATATCCACTCTACTGTTTGCATAGGATGAATAATGTTTGCAAACTTAAAACAGTGACCCTGAAACAGCATTTACCTAAAACTAGACATATGGCAATGGAGTGTTTACAATGGGTTGCATACTCCTTTACATTTTCTATGACTTTATCTCTATTCCTCCAAACTCCTCCAAAACATTGTCTTTTAAAATTATTTCCAAATGGCTTTATTTCTTAAATAATTTGACTATTTAAGAGACCTGTTTATATTAAAGTGAAAAATGGATTATTTGTATGCATATGAAGAAATATTATAATTATTTTCATAATACAATATGCTTATAAGTGTACTTTTTCTCACATTAACCTCCATTGTGGAGGCCGGGTGAATTAGTTGTATAATTAATTTAGTTTGTAACTCTCCTTTTGCCATTCTCATAGATATTCTAAAAATATTGAAAATTCCAAAATCCTGTCTACAGTATGTTCAAGCATACTTATTTTTTTAAATACACACAGGCATGTATGTGTATATGTAGATGTAGATGTAGATGTAGATGTAGATGTAGATGTAGATGTAGATGTAGATGTAGATGTAGATGTAGATGTAGATGTAGATGTATCTTGTGTAGTTTTTGGAAAAAAGTAAAAAAGAATAACATATTTAAGCAAAAAATATATCTCCTGGCTAGAGTTCAGTATTTTTGTTTGATGAATTTGTTTGTTTCATTTTTACAATATATTGTTTGGAGTCTGGAAAGAAATCAAGCTGTAAAGCCAAAAGATCTGTGTTCAAATATCTAATTTACCATGAATATGTATGTATGTGTGCATGTATGCATGTATATATGCATATATTAATATATACACACATGTGTGTATGTGTTTCTCTTTTTGAGTTTTTGATGAAAATGTCTCAAGTTATCCTGATACTAATATGTTTATGTCAGAATGCGTATTCATTCATCAGAAAAACCATCCCGGGGTTAAACACTTTAATATACACCCTAAGGACTACAGTGATCATTCAATAGCAATAACTAGTAATACTAACAAAAAGTCTGCTACAAAGTCAATCTGAAGATACTGGGGCCACAGAGCTTAAGTTTGCCCTAAGGAATGTTCAGCTATAGCTATCCATTTACCTCAGCTGATGCACTTCTATTCTATTTCAATACAGTATTATATAGAATTGTGGGAAAATTTTCTTTTCTCTTATATCTACCTTGTTCAAAGGGAATACAATTTTTAATTATTTTGAAATAACTTTCAACTCATATTAATACTTTAAAATATACTCAAAGATGATGGTACCAATATACTATCAGCAGGATGAACATATGAGGATGTTTCTCTCATTACAGTTATCCTTTCCCCATCTCAATTTTCCCTGTCACAGTTTTGCTATATCACGAGTAGGCAAAAGAAATTAAATAGGAATATTTGAGGAGTTTTGTGGAATCTGAAGATGACATGTGAAGGCCAGTGGAAGACACAGAAAAAATTCAGAAGCTCAGAAATGCATAAAATGTATGTATGATATTGCATAATATAGCCTATGACCAAATACTTAACCCAATCTCCTGGTCTATGGATAGATGACATGTTTGAACATGACAGCTGAGCTATAGGAAAGGAGAAGTGCTCTAGAGAAAAGCTGGGGTTTTTTGTTTGTTTTGTTTTGTTTGTCTTAAGACAAAGCTATTTTACTCTTTTTGAGGATGTTCTACATTCTTCCCCTAAATTTACTCTCTTTGCTGATACTTCTATGAGAACATATTAGTGCACATTTTTAATAAATGTTTCCAGTAATTCATACCCTATTAAAATGGACATAGATGCTTTTTATTTTGTTTCTATACACCACAGCCATTTCGTAGAGTACTCCCATCTCACAAAACAACACACACCCACGCAATGATCCTCCTCTGTGACAAAGTAAAACTCTCAGAACATGGACAAAATGAAAATGTTGGAAAGCACATGTAAAATTCTCTACTGAGGATATCCCCATTTCTACCAAGAAGAGTCAAATGTATTTCATCATATGTTCACTGGGATAAAGAGCATAATACCACATATGGAGTTACTAAACAGTCATCAGGTATTATTTTTGCTTGTTTGTTTAGATTTCGGAATTTGATTAATCATTAGAAATCAGAGGACTTAGGGTGTGATTGAAAATTTATGTATTTTAAAAGTTGGACTCAGGAGCAGCTAGGTGGTGTAGTGGATAAAGCACCGGCCCTAGATTCAGGAGGACCTGAGTTCAAATGTGACCTCAGACACTTGACACTTACTGGCTTTGTGAGCCTGGGCAAGTCACTTAACCCTCATTGCCCAGCAAATTTTTTTTTTTTTAAAAGTTGGACTCTTTTCCAAAGTGCCCATTAAATCTTAGTGCCCCTAGACTCTGCAACAGATTTCGTGAGGTGATTGAAGAGGTGAATGTACTTTACTTACTAGCTTCTAAGCTAGTATCATGTGCATTATTCATTCTAAACATTGGAGTATTAATAAAAAATAGAGTGAATACTAATCTTCTGACCTTAATTAGTTAGGATTAGGGTTAGGGATAGGGTTAACTAACGTTGGCATCAGTTAGAATTAGCTTTATCATACTTACTATGTTAACTTTTTATGTGTATCATACTATATACATGTATGTACATGTATACACATACATGTGTGTGTATGTGCATATGACATGGCAGATATCTTTATGTGTAACTCACACCATATATGTTTATACATGTACATATAAAGTTATACTGGTATAATATATAACATATTACATTAAAAGTTATAGGTTATATGATATACATATAAACATATGTTGTAGCATAACATGTGTTGTACATCATGCCATATACACAAGCATTTCTAACATGAATTCTCTACTTCACTACTCTCCACAAGCTTCTCCATTATCCCTAGGGGATGAGGGTCTGTTCTCTTTAATTCGCTAAAATGATCAGCAGTTATGTTTGCTCACTTTTAGGGACACAGTGACTAGTTACCTCATTTCTATTTAGCCACTTAATATCAGCTTAGCTGTTACAGAAGAATATTTACTTCAGAAGTATAGTAAGAACAAACCTGTAAAAAATTCCCACAAGATGTGGGGAAGAGCATAATCTCCCTATATCACCTTAGCCTCTGAAGATAGATGAGTGATTATGTTCATGAGTTTAACTTAGTTCCTAGATAAAATTAGTGCCACCAATTTCAAGTCTAAATCCATACTCCAGTAAAGATAAGGGCCATCAAGCATAAGTAAGTATCCCTGTGGCCTGCACATTAATGTAGAAAGCCATATGTCAATATTATTTTTGTTTTATTTGAATTTTATTTTTTAAAATATTTTTCAAATTACATTTTTAATCTTGTTTGGGTATACTCGGGATTATCATGAACTACATACCTGTTTGACAACTTATTAAAATCACTGTGCTATTTACCAAATTCATTCCAGTTTGCTCCTTTCCTCTTATTAAATTCTAGATTTAGTTCGTTATCTATATAGAATGTCTGTACTAATGAGCCATATCTTTGGATTGTCCATTCAATTGTATACCATAGTCTGACAATAGTTGTTCTTTAAACACTTGTGTTGCCCCTTGCCATATGGATAGGCTGACTTTTTTTTGAGTGATTATGTACTTCATTTAGGAGGCTTTGCTATATAGTTGGACTTGATTTTAAGCAGCAAAATGTCATTGGTAAAAAGGAGCATCTGAAATTGCCAGCATTGTGAAAACTTTCATTTGTATTCTATGCTGGACATCCTTTAGCACATTGGCAAACACTTTTGTCTATCATTTCTCCTCAATGTATGGTTTTCTTGGGATAAATAATCAGAATACCAATAATCAAAGATATCTTATGATTTCATTCAGAGAATCTTGCTTGAATTTAAAACATACATTGAAGATGGGGAGATATCTTATTGAAACCTTTAAGTGGCATTTTGTTCTATTAAATCAATTTTTATTAAAACATTATGTTCAGAATGTAATCTTGTATTCTTTATATCTGTCAGTCAGTTATGTAACTATGAAGATGTGGTCTACTATAAGACGTTATTTTTGAAAAAAGAGTTATGGTAGACATTGTCAAAAATTATTTAGATGATACATTCATTTGTAAAAAGGAGGGTGTTGGTGAGAGATTATAACGAGTATCACTTTATTAACAAAATGAAGCTTTAAAAGAGAAGCAAGTCTGTAGAAAGGGTACTGTGATAAAATAATGGAATTTGGCAGACAAGCAAGGGCCCCACCTGATTGATTTAGTATTGTTTGAATTGGGTGAGAATGAGAAACTGACTAAGTACCCACTTACGGATAATTGGATGGAGGCCACACCTGGCCAGCGCTGAGTGTTGTGTTGGTATACTACGGACAGCGGCAAGAGACTACTTTCAACCAATCAGCTTGAAGGGCCTTCCCTTTGGGGGAGGGAGAGAGGAACTAGGAAGGGAAGATTCATTCATTCTGGCATGAGGGAGAGAGAAAGAGGGGGTGCAGCTGTTTGCTCTTTGGGAACTGCTGAGTCCAGGCAGTGGTGTGATTGCAGGTCATATAATTTTCCTTCTCCTATTCATTTTTTCTTGGTCCCTATTTTATTAAACGTACTTGTGTTTTAAATTTATTCCCATCAATAAACCCTGTTTTTTTTTTTTCTGAAAGAGGCTGTTAATCTCCTTCCTCACCCCAGTATTACAGCGAGCTGCCCAATTAATTCCCCATATTAAATTTGGCCCTTATAGTACTCAAAGACCTAATGGGTTGCAATATAATTTAAGTGTGAAACTGGGAAGACCACAAAAAACAAAAATTAGAAAAGAGTCAATATTTTAAAAACTCTTTTCTCCATCAGCAACACAAACATCATTATATTTATACTCTAAGAGTTTCTAATGTGCCAAATAATGAGACAGAAATGACATTAAATTTACAAAAAAAGATGAGAAGATACTGGAAGGATGAACTATAGATAGGAGTGCCATGCCAGAACCAACAGTATTTTGAGATCTATGTTCAAGATATTTGAAATTCTTGAGAAAAAATATTTTTTGAAAAAATCAGTGAGCCTTATTTTTTCAAGTGATCAAGAAAATATAAGTATTTAACTAACTACATGCTTACTTATTCCAAGAGGGAAAAAATAAGGCAGAAGTACAGCCAATTAAATTAGAGAGCCAGTCACAAAAGAACTAATAACTAAATATGCTGTTTTGATGCTGAAGCTGGGAGTTACTGGCTGAGTATTTGAGTGGTGCAATAGAGAAGTCAAGAGGCTTATGTGAGAAGCCACAATTCTGTCACTTGATATCTATGTAGCTAAGGAAAATCATTTAACACCCTTTGGCTTCATTTCTATATGGAGAACATCAAGCATTTGGACTAATTTTCTTTTTATTATTATTATTTTTAATTTTTTTATTATCATCTTTTTTTTTGGTGGGGCAATGAGGGTTAAGTCACTTGCCCAAGGTCACACAGCTAGTAAGTGTCAAGTATCTGAGGTCAGATTTGAATTCAGGTCCTCCTGAATCTAGGGCCGGTGCTTTATTCACCTAGCTGCCCTGGACTAATTTTCTTAAGGATTACTCTCATATTTAAAACATCTATGATGTTTTATATCTTTGAAATAGAAAATAATCAGGCAAAATATAGCAATAGGGATAAGAGCTATGTTTTTATATAGGCAAAGGGAACTCCTGGGTAAAGAAATCCTCCCTATAATATTGTAGGATTTCATCTTCTAAAATATAGTCTTACAGAGTATTCTAAAACACTGGAAGTTTAAGGAATTTGTCCATTGCCCCACAAATATTATGAGTCAGAGGCAGAATTTGAACCCAGGCCACTTTTCAAGGTACGCTAAGCCATGCTATCTTTATTTTTTAACTTTTATATAATCAAATTTGTTCATTTTATCTTCTGCTAATCTCTCTATTCCTAGTTTATTCATAAATTATTCTCCTATCCATAGATCTAAGAGTTAATTTTTTATACTCTTCTAATTTGTTCATAATGTCATTTTTATATCAAAGTTATATATTTATTTAGAGCTTTTCTTATTATATGGTATGAGATGTTGGTCTATACCTCCTTTCTAACAGATTGCATTCAAGTTTTTTCATAAATATTTGTTAAACAATGAGTTCTTTAATCTAGTAACTTGGGTCTTTTGGTTTATCAAATATTAGGGTACTGCATTGGTTTACTTTTATATGTTGTATGTTCAATCTGTTTCACTTTTTGACCTCTCTTCTTTGTCAACCTGAAATAAAAAATATAGTTATCCTTTCCACATTGCATGTGGTAGGGGTGTGGTAAACCCATAATCTGGAAAATCTATGTAAAATTTTTTGGCCTTCCCTTCATACCAGAGAAGAACTCTGAATTATTTTGGTATTAAAAGACAAAATATGTTGATATTATACAGTACTATACATACATTTTATGCATTTCTGAGTTTCTAAACTTTTCCTGTGTCATCTACTGACGTTGTCCAGTGTCCAGCATGTTGTCTGTGGCTTCTACAAACTCCCCCGCAAATCCCTATTTAAAATCCTATGCTAACCTGTGATACATGAAACTGATAGGAAAAATATTGGTATGGAAGGGATAACTGTACTATTAAAGTAGCAAAAACTAGAATCCTTAATGGAGGCAAGGGAATTGTAATCTGGGGCCACCACAAACCCCAAAGTACTGGAGTGCCCATGGAAGGGTGTTGAACCCGGGGGTTCTGATAGAATACCAGAGCAGAGAGAAAGAATACCAGGGCAGAGGGGATGGTACAATTCTTGGAATCACAGAGATGCAGACAAGGGAGTTTGGCAGATTCTAGGGAACAAGGGACCTCAGATGTACAAGAGAGAATGTTGAAACGTGAAAGAAATAGAACCAGTTTCTTAGGCAGTTTCTGGCTCTGACATCAGGGTGAGGTCAGCTCATAGTCAACTGCATTCAATAGTTTCTTAATTCATATTAATTTATTTTGGTACTACTACTGCATTGTAGTATCTTTTGAGATATGGTACTACTCCTAGATCTCTTTCCTCCTCCTCCTCCATCTCCTTCTCCTCCTCCTCCTTCTCCCTCCTCCTCCTTTTCCCTCCTCCTCCTCCTCCTTCTCTACCTCCTCCTCCTTCTCTTCCTCCTTCTCTTCCTCCTTTTCTTCCTCCTTCTCCTCCTCCTTCTCTTCCTCCTTCTCCTTCTCCTTCTCCTTCTCCTTCTCCTTCTCCTTCTCCTTCTCCTTCTCCTTCTCCTTCTCCTTCTCCTTCTCCTTCTCCTTCTCCTTCTCCTTCTCCTTCTCCTTCTCCTTCTCCTCCTCCTTCTCCTCCTCCTCATTCTCCTCCTCTTCTTCTTCACCCTCCACCTTCATTATTTTCCCTTAAATTGTTGACCATTTGATCCTCCAGATAAATTTCATAATTTTTTGTTCTAAAAATACATTTTTATCATCTGATTTGTATGGCACTAAATAATTAAATTAATACAGACAGTTTTCATTTTCATTATAATGATTCAGGTGATTCATTAGCAATTAATATTTCTCTAATTACTTAGATCTATATTTTTATTAAAAATGTTTCATAATTGTAGATATATGGTTTCTATTTGTGTCTTGTTAGGTGCACTTTCAAGCATATTATTTATTCTGTACATATTTTTAATTGAAATGATGTTGATTCATGTGGATTGATTTTATATCTTGCACCTTTGCTGGAGTTGTTAATTATTTCAATTGTTATTGATTCTCTAGGTTCCTCTAAATAAACTATCATATGAACTGCAAAAAGAGAATTTTATTTCCTCTTTGCCTCTGATCATTCCCCCAATATTTTTCTGGTCTTATTGTCATAGCTAGCATTTGTAAAAATATGTTAAATGTGAATGTAAAAATTTAAAATTTAGCATAATTCTAATCAAATAGAACATAGTTTTTATTAGAGATGGTTTCATATTTAGCTTTAGAGGGAGGTAGGTGATGCTGTGAATAGAACACTAGGCCTGGAGGCAGGAATAATTAATTGAGTTCAAATTCAGCATCAGACATTTATTAGATATGTAACCCTGGACAAGTCACTTAACCTCTCTTTGCCTTAATTTCTTCAACTTTAAAATGTGTATAATAATAACACCTTACTCCTAAGTTTGTTATGAGAATCAAATGAGATAGGATTTGTAAAGCACTTAGCACAGTGCCTGACACATAGTAGGTGCTTAGTAAATTCTTGTTTATTTTTTAAGTTTTTAAAATACTATTTTATTTTTCAAAAGCTCACAATATTGGACCTCATAGTGAATTTTCTAAGCATTTATTGATAATATACAATTTTATAACCAGACTTTCTGAAATAATCTGTAGCTAATTTTTCAAATAGAAACATTGGAATTTTAAACTATTTAAGTTTCAAAGAACCTTTTGTATGTAAATCAATGTATAATGTTCACTCAATCCATATGAGTGGGGCCATGGATTGGGAGGAACTTTCTAAGAAATAAGATAATAAATAACAGGCAAGTGATTAGTATGTCTAGCACACCAATGTTTTCCAATTAATAAATCAAATAAAGTTTTCAAATGAACTGAATTCTTTTGATCTTACATTTTCTCTGGATAAAATTTCACTGTTTTAAAGGAAAATGACTTAAAAGACTCAATGGTTTCTCAAGTGTCAAATGTAATTTTCCAAACAATCTTTGGTCAAATAAAAAGTTGTTAATAATAAGGTATTGCTCAAACACTAGGCTCAGTGCTTATAGAGAATACAAATGGCAGCTGGGTCTTATGGAAATAGCATCCTTGGTATCTGAAGATGGTGGTATTTACTATATTTGACTATTTCTTTGAAGAAACTTGTGCTTGCCTTGTCTGATCCACATAGTCTCAGTATTCCAGCTGGTCAAATTATATTTCAAGTAGGGGTGAATTATAAGGCTAAAATTATTTTTTGACATTTGCTTAATAGCAGCTTTACCCTTATGATAATGGAAATAATAATAATGCTTTATATTACACTTTCCATTTTTTGAAAATTTTTCACATTGATGATCTTATGATTATCTCTTCTATTTCTTGCATCTTCATTTTCTCAATTCCTAATGGCTTCTTTCTGTCTTACAAAAAGAATGTTCATGTTTCCCCAATTTTACAGTTCCTAAAAAAAGCCTTACTTTGAACATTCAACTCTATCAGGAAGCAGCTTTTTTCCACTGATAAACTTACTGAAAAAGACATAGATTCTTTCCCTCTACTTCCTTACTAGCAGTCTCTGGCAATCTGCCTTTGATGCCTTTCCCATTCTACTGAATCTGCTCTGTTAATGAAAACCAATAAAATCAAAATTGTCAAATACAGTGATTGTTTTTTCTGTCTTCACATTTTGGGTGAAATTTATATAATCTAACACTGGAGCACTTTACTAGACATTTTCTGTATCCTTAGCTTCACAAATATTGCATTGCCTTCTTTCAGTTTTCTCCTGCCCCACCCCCGACCCCCCATTCCTTCTATGTCTTTTTCCCCCTTTAAGCCCTCATCTTCTTCCTGACCCTTACTAAAGTGAATATTCCAAAGATTTTGTCCTTGGCTCTTTCCTCTCCTCTCTCTGCAACATTTCAACAATGATTTATTAAATACCTAGAGCATTCAAAGAATTTGGGAAGGGTTGAAGGATAAAAAAGTTAAAATGAGTGTTTGCCTTCATTCAGTTTAATAAGGAATAAGATCTGATAAATGTTATAATCACATAGTGATGACATAGATATTTGCAAAATAAGTTAGTGTTTGAAGTGTCATTCATTACAAAAGGAAGACTTTTGTCATGGCGAAGCCTTTAGAATAACTTTTTAAGTGCATAAAACAAAATTGCAAAGAAAACGAAAGTTTTCTAAAGATATTATTTTCCCCCATCCAAGTTCATGAATTCTATGTTAATAACCTCTTCTTCAAAGCCATATCTGATTACTCTAGCCTTTAATGATATCCCTCTCTTTTGAGTTTTCATGTTTGTCTGCTTAGCTCTTTGATAGTGAATCTTGAATGGCCTCACTCAATTCTTTCAGAACTGGAAAGACTACAAATATGCACCTGACAATGAGCAGCTATTGCCATGAGGCATAAATAAATAAATCACTGCTGAGAGTTTGGATCATCAAAAATAGACTGGCAGGGCAGGTAGGTGGCACAGTGGATAAAGCACCGGCCCTGGATTGAGGAGGATCTGAGTTCAAATCAGGCCTCAGACACTTGACATTTACTAGCAGTTTGACCTTGGACAAGTCACTTAACCCCCATTACCCCACAAAACAAAACAAAAAACAAAAAAAAATAGACTGGCTACCAGCTAATTGATGCCTTGGAAACAATAATTCATAAAACCATATCCTAAGGTATACAGGTTCTAGAATCTGCACTCATCTAATATCATCATCATTGTGGTTTGAGAAAACTCACCCCCAAATATGAAATAATTTCAGAAAGAAATGTAATAAATATTTTGGTAGAGGTGAGTGAGCTAAAAAACAAAAAAGGCGTGACTCCTCATTCAGGTTTTGTGTCGTTTATATTATGTGGGATTTAGACAAGGGTATCCATACATGAACGACATGTACACAGTTAAGCAATTTTGGTGAGAGGACAACTTGAAAGCAAGGCAGATTGAGATGTACATGTAAACATTCAATAAAATTTGGGCCAAGCCAAAACATGTGGGGTGGACCCCCAAAAGGGATGTGGAGATGCTACTTGAGAATGTTTTGGGTAGATCCAGGACCTGGGGAAACCCACGATTCCCTGTAGCTATCTCTAGCATTCCTGGAAAGTTATTGAGGTCAGGGCAACATTTTGAGTTCAAACAAACTCTAGTTAGGTTTAAAACAGAATTAATTAATCATAATTAATAAGTTTTCCAAACAATATAATAATTTTTTCTTCATCATCATAATAATAGTCATCATCTCTAGCATTTATCTAATACACTCAAATTTGTGAAGAATTGTACATATATTAAATCATTTTATCATTATAACCACCCTCTGAGGTGGCTGAGAGTATTATCTCCATTTTACAGATATGAAAACTAAAGTACAAATGCATTAAATTATTTCCTTAGAGTTACACAGCTAATAAGTATTGAGGCTGGATTTGAACTCAGCTTTTTCTATCTCTGGGCTTGGTGTTCTATCTGTTGTACTATCTAGCATTATATGGATGAAATGACAGATCGTTGGAAGTTTTACAATGTAAATATACATTGTTTAAATGGTACCATTCCACAGAATTTATTCAGCTAACATTTGCCAAATTATGACTCATCTGTGGTAAATATTGATGTTGTTTCACCATCAACTGTGTTATAACTTTGAGGGCTATATACTTCTCTGCATTGCATCTTAGTCTGTCATCTCCAGTGCCTAATGTATAGTAGCTGCTCAATAAAATATTTGTTGACTTGGGTTCAGTATCCCTTAGTCATTCTGAGACACATGAAGTCACCTTCTAAATATAATATGATAAAATTGCAGGAATTATTTGCCCTTCTGATAAAATATTGCCTATTCAGTGCTGTGTGTTACTTTACCAGCTTGTCTCATGAAATAAGCTGTGATTCAGAAGCTGTTCTGTTTAATCATGAAGTAGCCACACTATTATTATGATAACTTTTCTATGTCTTAAAAATGCGCTTTAAGTGCCTGAAAGCCTTAAATAGGTTGAAATCTTCTTAGATGCATTTAATTCTTCAAAAAGCACCATAAAATACTTACAGAGAAGGCATTACCAATGTCAATTGAGTAGGTTAGGTAGGAAAAAGTTGAAAATGCATACAAATTTTTAATAGAAGGAAATACTTTCCATATTTCCTTTACACCATTGCCCATTAGCCCATATTCTCAATGTGTCTGTCTTTCTGTTTTGTAGTTCTCAAATACACATAGCATAGATTCCCACTCTGAAATAAAATGTGTGTACATTAAAGTAGAAAAAATATGACATTCTCTGTCTACCCACTAGTACTAAAGACTAAACGTTCTATTTTAACAATAGAGAATAAATTTACATGGAACCAGCTGGAGCAAACCCCAGACTGATACTCCTACCCAGGATCATGTGAAATACCTAAATTATGTCAGAAAAATAGGTTCCTTCATTACATTCCAGCATAGAACTAAGCTCCAAGAACACCTGGTTCCCCTTAGGATAAAAGGTGAACAGCCAAGTGGCACTGATTCACTTTCACACATGGCTGAAGTGTAAAATAGATGGCATGCCATATTTTTTTTCAGCAAATACAACAATAAAAAATGACAGGCCAACTTTTTGTTGGTAAGAACAAAATGTTTGGGTGAATAATTCTAACTCTGTTTCTCTTTTCCTGGACTCTGTTTCCAATTCCCACACTGCATTTGCAATTGCCTATGGGACATTTTCATTTAACTGTCCCATCGCTACTTTAAAATAAACATATCTAGAACTAAATAAGTTATCATCAAGTTTCTCAAGTGAATTCAATTTCACTTATTTATAATAATGACTGGAAAAAACACAACATATTAAGTACTTACTATGTACAAAACACCATGCTACTCAATGGGGATACAAGTAGAACATAAAGTTCTTGAGGACCTCGCATTCTAATAAGGGAGTGACAAAAAATTTCAGGAGTTTCAGCTATCAGATGGAAATGCCCATTGAACCTCAGAGTATAGCATCAAAGCAGATAATAATGTATCCTTAATGTTATTTCCATTGATCAAACCATACCAGTTTATAACATTGAACCATTTAACAATACCAAGTACTTTGGTGTTGAGAATTTTCCTCATCTTTACCAATTGTACCTATTAAGGAGGTGGGGGCTGCAACACTGCCAGAGTCTTCAGCTAGGTCTCATCTTCATAAGGATTATTATTCTCTCTCTCTCTCTCTCTCTCTCTCTCTCTCTCTCTCTCTCTCTCTCTCTCTCTCTCTCTCTCTCTCTCTCTCTTTGGCAGGGCAATGGGGGTTAAGTGACTTGCCCAAGGTCATGCAGCTAGTGTCAAGTATCTGAGGCTGGGTTTGAACTCAGTTCCTCCTGAATCCAGGGCTGGTGCTTTATCCACTGCTCCACCTAGCTGCCCCCAGGATTATTATTCTCTATGATGGCATCAGGATAGAGGCTGAAAAATGGGCTTGGTAACGTCTGGGATGCTGCTATTCCTATGGCTCTTGGTCTTAAGATCCAAGGCTGTCTTCACCAGCATCTGAAAGAGGTGTCGTATAGGTAGTGGCAATTGTTTGATCTCTGTGCTTGACCTAGAGCTGCTTAATATTTTTGTCAGTGATTTGAATAAAGGTGTAAATAGCACCCTTGTCAAATTTCATACTCACAAATCTGGGACTGTCTGTTTAGGTAGTTTAATTAATCTATTAAAAACTATAAAATTTCTATCAAAAGACCAGTTACTGGTCTATTAATAAATATTTGTTGAATGGAATCAATCCATTGATACTCTTCTCTTGTTTGATCCAAATTTCACTCAACTTCAGGGCCCAGGTTAATTCTCATCATTATGCATCCACTTCAGCCTGGACCTCAGCCATCTCATTTTTAAAATGAGCAGTTTGGTGTATTTTATCTCCCTGATGCTTTTCAGAACTAAAATCTTTTTTGTCTCCAACAGAATACACTGCTCTGAATTTCTGTGTGACTTATTATCTTTGCAATTCGCATTGGCACTTAATCATATAATACTTGGTATTGTTACTTAACTATTTCAGGCATGTTTGCCTTATCTCCCCAGAAACCATTGTTTTCTTCTCTTAAAATACAACTCTCTGTGACTAGTTATAGAAATACATTTTATGCACATGATGTGGGATGGAATTTGGGGTCAAATTGATAGTGAGTTGTCCCAAAAGAATTACAAGACTCAGTGACTCAGTTTCCCAAGTTTTATTGCAATACTGTGGGTAACCACAGGGAGAGAACCAGAATTTTGGAAAGGTATCTCTCAAATAAAGAAAGACACTTATATTTATAGTATAGATAAATTGATTATCAGTCTCATAATAATCTCTACCTTGGGGAGGTACAAGGGAGGGCCTGTACTCATTCTCCAACTAAGACTGTTACAAGGGAGGGCTTATCCTAATTTGGAGTTCCTGGGTTCCTAAGGCAACCCCCAAGGTGGGTACCTTTTTCAGTGGAGGTGTGTTTTGGGGGTTTACACATCATAAGGTGAATCTGGATACAAACTTGGCCTTTTCTGCGCATGTCTCTTTCTGATTCCCATGGCTAGTTTCAAAGTATCTCCATTTTTCATTAGAATTTCTATAGCCCTGTCATTCCCTTTACTGTTATTTTGACCTGACCCATTTTGGTCTGTTATGGACACTGATCACTATGGGTACAAGAAACTAGCATTTTGACTTATAAATGATCCATTAACTGGGGTCTAACTCCCTTTTGGAGCTAATATCTGAATTAAAGCTTGGATCTTAAGTTTTTCTATTTTATCCCCTTTTGCCTCCTACATCAGGCGTAGTACTAAAAATTATAAAAAATAAGAAAATATTAAATCAATGAATATTTAGTAGATAATTGACTGAATGAAAAAAATAGAGGTACTTAGGTGACATGGTATATAGAAAACTGGATCTGAATTAAATAAGAACTGAGTTCAAATCTAGCCTCAGACAATAATCATCTCTGTGATAAGTCACTTAACCTCTCTGTGCCTCAATTTCCTCATTTGTAAAATGGGGATACTAATAGAAACTACCTCCTAGCATTGTTGTGAGGATAAAATAAAATAATCCAAGTAAAGCATATTTCAAACCTTAAAGCAGCATCAAAATGGTAGCTATTATTGTTAATTTGGATTTGAACAAAGACTTTTAAAATGGCATAGAAGACTTCACTTTTTCTCCTCTAGGGACCAAAAAGATGCCATGTCATTTGAAATCATGAATGAGTTATTATAAAGTTACAAATCTGAGTTTAGAGAGTCTGCATGCTCTAGTTGTGGATAGAATACTGGACTTAGGCTCAGGAAAACTTGGCCTTGAAATCCCACTTTAACTCTCAGTGTGACCATAAGTCATTGGTTAACCTCCTGAAATATCAGTTTCCTCATGTATAAAATGGAGATAATAGTCCCTTCTTCATGGATTTATTGTGATGATCAAATAAGATGTTGTATGTATTTTTGTTGTTGTTTAGTTGTTTTAGTTGTTTAGTTGTGCCCGATCCTGTGCATTGCTAATATTGTCTATTGGATTTCCTTGGCAAAGATAATGGAGTAATTTGCCATTTCCTTTTCTATTGGATTAAAGCAAACAAAGGTTAAATGACTTGCCCAAGGTTACACAGTAAGTTCCTGAGACCTGATTTGAATTCAGACCTTCCTGACTCCAGAACCAGAATTATATTTACTGAGGCCTGAGTTGTAAAGTGCTTTATATATCTCTAAGTGCTATATAAACATCATCTATTGTTATTGTTGTTGTTGCCCCATAGTTATAAACTCCTTTCTATTACACCTAAACACACAATTGTCATTTTCCAATCTTCTCCTAAAAATAGAAGGAAAAAAAAAGTGGACTTTAAATGCCTGCATCTTACAGAAACAGATGTTTGCTTGCTGTTGTTCCTACACTTCATTCTAAATACCATTTCTATCATAGTTCCTAGTTGATTACAATCCAATTATTTCTTCTATCTAGGAAAGCACACCAGATGGGGACATTTTAGTTTGTAAGTGTTGCCCTTCCCCTCCTCCACAAACAAATTAATGTGAGAATGTTTTTTTCCCTTTCGTTCCTTCAAACCTGTTTCCAGAATTGCAGACTTATCATATAGCATAATTATTACTTTGGGGCATTTATTATAAAAACCTTGACATTCATTTCTCAGGAATTATTGCACTTGAATTTCATAACAAAAGGAAAAAGATTGACTTGGTGAACTTGAAGATCTTTGAAGTCTTAGATTATAACATGCATCCTAAGTGATGTTACACAGGACTTTTGTTATAAACATTTGAGGCTCATTTGGGTTCTTTTGCTTAATATTGGACAAAGGGAAGAGTTTCTGTAAGCATTTTCTATGTTAGACATTAGAAGTACACAAAAAAGCAGAGTGAACTAGAAACCATATATTAGAATAGTTTTCCTTATTAAGTCTTCCAAAACCTTTATTGTATAGGATGCTTACTTATCTGTTAGTAAATTTAAAATATTGACAATAATATTACTTGAATCAAAGAGAAGCAAAGCAAAAAGAGAATTGAGTACTAAAAACATCCCTTCTTTATTCTGTCCCTGATTAACTGAATACAAGTAGCAATATATTAGAGTTAGGAGGATCTGAATTCTAATCTTGTCTTAAACTTACTGAACTGTGTAATTACCTTTCTTTCTCTTTGTTTCCTCCTTCCTTCCTTCCTACTTTACAGGACTGTTGTGATGATCAAATTGAGATAATAGTTGTAAGGTGCTTACAAATCTTAGTGTAACAAAACAAATGATTATAAGATTATAACAACAAAATCGGTTAAAATCAAGATGAATAAATAATCATTGCCAATAATATTGATATCATGAGTTTTCAGGAAATATTGGGGGGCGGGGATGATCCCAGGATGAGATTTCTACAATGAAACATTAACCCTTTCTGTAGATGTATGTCATAGGACTTGAATTCATAGTCATTCTGAACTTAGAAGGGTGGGTATAAAATGGCTTGTGTTTGTGTCCCCAGTTGGAGAGCAGAACTCCAACAACAGGCTGACACTCCAAGCCCTGGACTAGGAAAGATCCTTTTATTCCTAAGTGGCTCCCACTAAGTGCTTATGATAAACAAAGGGATAACAAACAAATAAAAGGACTAGGTTCACTACAGGTGTTGATGAGAAATAATACAAAATCTAGCAAATGCAGTCTTTAACAAAATAAATTAAAGACAACACAGAGATTATGATAGCTACATGAGGCCTAGTCATTGTTCTTCTGATATCATATTTCTCTCCTAGCTACTGCTTTTACAGGAGCCAAAAGGCAGCTGAGATAAAACACACACAGTCACAGGCACTTAACAGCTTGCTCATTCAAATGGAAGTTTTCTGTCATATGTTCTTACAGAATGGAATTGCAGATGTGGTGTGCACCAGCTGCTTTTTGGGCCTGATACATCTTCAATCTTTTCATTCTCCTGGATATGCCCTTCCCTTGCCCCAGTACCTTGAGTGAAAAAAAGAAAAACAAAAACCTTGCACCCCTCAGTCTTGTCTGAAGGCTGATATTGGTGGTCATATATAAGAACTTGGTCATGGTATCATATATTTCTTCCCTTTCTTCCTCCGTTTCTTTTCTCTCCTATTGCCTCCATCCCTCCTTTCCTTCCATCCTTTTCTTCTCTTCCTTCCTCTTGTACTCCCTCTCTTTTCCCTTCCCTCCTTCCTTCCTTCCTTCCTTCCTTCCTTCCTTCCTTCCTGCCTTCCTTCCTTCCTTCCTTCCTGCCTTCCTGCCTTCCTGCCTTCCTGCCTTCCTGCCTTCCTGCCTTCCTGCCTTCCTGCCTTCCTGCCTTCCTGCCTTTTTTCTTTCCTCATAGGCTAGAAGTGTAAGGGTTACTCATGTTCTAATCCCACTACTGATTTTCAGGGATGTATGAGATGATTATGGATTTGAGTCAGATTAAACTCTGAGGATGTGGTCTGGAAGATACCCAGCACCCCTACAGTATAGTTAGTCTCTTGCTTTGCCTAAAAGTTAATTGCTTGTTAAGTTCTCACTGTCTCCTTTAAGTTTTATTGCCAATTAATCATATTTACTTTTGCTTAGTCTTCCCACATGTCAGCTACACCTTAGTTTATGGCCTGTAATAAAAATTGTGTCTTCAGCCTATCTGGAATCCATCATATGTCAGAACCCCAGTCCCTGTCATGGGTTAATTGCAATGAGATAGGGGAATGATTTCTGCCTCCCCTTTTCTTTGACATTCCTCAGACTCATTACCCCACCCCTTCCCTCTTCCTTTGGTTTGACCTTGTTCTGCTTCCCCTTTTCCCCCTTGTTCCTGGAACACATATACATGTCTCCATACATTGATCATGAGCTAATCATACACCCTGGGTGAGACAGGATTGGATGTTAGATTGTGAGCTCACCCTAGTGCATGTGGGGACTTTCCTCCCTACAATTACTATAAAAACCCAAGGCATGAGTTTATTATTGTGACTCAGTCATTGAGTTTGCCGGTTCTCATGAGAATGTAATAAATCTGTCTGTGCTTGACTTGGTGGTCGCCTCGAGTTATTTGGGTAAACTGAGGCAATTTGTTTCAAACAGAGAGTTTTAAACTCTTCCATTTTTGACCTAGGCTAGTTTTCCTCTCTAAGCAACTTGGTGGTCCCCAACTCAACATATGGTTAGCCACTTTCCATAGCCCATTATAGGTTGGAACTACAGAGCTCAAGAGATCCACTAGACTTAACTGTGCCACTTAGAGTTACAATCTTTCCAACTCTAGAAAGGGCTAGGGGCTTGAATACCCTAATTGCTTGTAGAGAGGTTGCCTAGAAATTTTTTGCATGTGACTCCAGGGCATAGATTGCATTTACACTTTTCTCCATAGCTATTCATTTAGGTTAGATTCCCAAAAGAATAAAGGAGGTGGAATAAGAAGAAATTGAAAATGATGACCCTGAGTTAATAAGGAGTGGCTTAAGAAGTAAAGGGACTTTTGAATGAGAAAGAATCTGTTGAAAAGCTAAAGGTATTCTCTTTGCTGAGCTGGAGAGAGCTTTACACCCTCTACCCACCATCATCCCAGTGTAGCCAATGGCTGAAGGTGGAGAGGGAAAAAAATTCTTCAGGGCTGCCCAGTGAAGACTGAGCTCAGAAATTAAGCAAATCAGACTGAGAAACAAAGAAGTCCATGTGAGAAAACCACAGCATCTGCAATACCTGACTAAACCAGCCAGGCAGCAATTACCCAATAAGTGTCCTACCTAGTGCAGTCTAGAATTAGCAGATCCTTTGTGATCTCCTTAACCTAGGACCAACCACATTTTTTAAAAGTAGCAGTCCATTACAGAGCTTCTGTGTCCTACAAAAATCCTTCTAGGAATCTTCATATTTCATGATCTTAAGGCCTTTTATTATATAATTCAGAAATTAGTTGTAAAAGTTTACAATTATGTTCAAAATAATTCCTTAGTGGTATAAAATGAGGCTATAGTTTTCAAATTCAGGCTTATCTTGGGGAAAACAAAACAAAACAATCTTTCCCTAGCCATATTCTTCTGGGAAGACTTTAAAGAACCATTGGTACACCTCTCTCTCTCTCTCTCTCTCTCTCTCTCTCTCTCTCTCTCTCTCTCCTTTCTTCCTCTCTTTCCCCCAACATACACACAAACACACACACACATATACATATACATATATACCTGTATGTATATATGTATATATGTGTGTATACATATACATACACATATATAAATGCATGTATGTGTGTGCGTGTGTGTGTGTATGTGTGTATATAACATTTTTGAGGGGACTTGTGAACTTGTGACCTAGATGGTGACCAGGGTTAGCTCACCCAAAGAATTAGAGGTTCATCACTAATCTTGTAAAATGAAAAGAGATTTATTAGGAAAGAGGAATATATATGGCCTGGGGACAGAATCACTATGGAGACTATCCCACTGGGTAAAAGACCTGGTCTTTCCCTATATTTACAAAACAAATAAAGGGGAAGGAATTACAAAGAACAACCAGGAGGGGATTTTGGAATAATGGGGCATCAGTAAGATATATAGCATCCATTCATACCTTACATATCACCTTTCAGACCTTGTTATTGCTCCTAAGCATACAAGTATAAGAGGAGGGTCAAGTTACGCAACACCCCTTCCTGAGGTAGGAGGCAGAGCTGCTTTTCCCTTGGGACAGTTTAAGGATTCCTTGGGGGATAGACTCTTTAGGTTTCTTGGGATCCCACTACATTTCCACAACAACAGTATTGCTGTATGCATAGGTGTACGTATGTATATATGTGTATATACACACATATATACATGCATACATGGTAGGAAAAAACATGTTAATAATGTATATAAACACACAATAAAAGTATATGTGTATATAGTGCATACATGTATCTTGTGAGCTCTGCCCCTCTCCCAGAGCCAGGTTGCCTACATTTGCCCCTCAGGGCTCCAAAATACCACAAAGAAGTAAAGGTTAATTCTTTCTTCACTACTTTTACTACTGTCCTCACCTCTACTCTGTGCTATCTAGCTTCCTGCCATCATTAGCAGCCTGTGACTAGGATTTGATTTTATTTTTACCACTGTCGAATATAATAAATTAACATTAACATTAATCAGTTTTTACAAAGAATTATTTCTCTCAAGGATAGAAGAAACTATATAGGGGCCAGCTAGGTGGCACAATGGATAAAGCACTGGCCCTGGAATCAGGAGGACCTGAGTTCAAATCCAGCCTCAGACACTTGACACTTACTAGCTGTGTGACCCTGGGCAAGTCACTTAACCATCATTGCCCGTCAAAAACAAACAAACAAACAAAAAACTATGTAAACATTCTCCCCAAAACCTCAGGATCATAATCTCTTTTATACTACCTCTATCTTTGGACATAGTGAGAAAGACCTAAATTCTACTCTTGTTTCAGACACTTAGTAGATATGTGAAACAGGGCAAGTCATTTATCCTTTGTTAGCCTTAGTTTTCTCATCCACTTTAGTATAAAAATATACTAATTTTTTTTAATTAATAAAGTATTTTATTTTTTTCCCCGTTACATGTAAAGATAGTTCTCAACTTTTGTTTATACAAGCTATCCAATTTCAGATTTTTCTCCCTCCCTCCCCCTTCTCCTAGACAGCAGGCAATCTGATATAGGTTTTATACACACACACACACACACACACACACACACACACACACACATATACATAATAACATTTAACATATTTCTGTATTAGTTATGTTATAAGAGAAAAATCAGAGCAATGACGACAAACCACAAAATAGATAAACATCAGCATCAAAAACAAAAGAAGTAGTATGGTTCATTCAGCATCTATACTCCACAGTTCTTTTCTTTTCCTGCATTTGGAGATCCTCTTCCATCATGAGTCCCCTGGAACTCTTCTGTACCATTGCATTGGTGAGAAGAATCTAGTCCATCACAGTAGATCAACACAAAATGTTGATGATACTATGTACAATGTTCTTCTGGTTCTGCTCATCTCACTCATCATCAGCCCACGCAAGACCTTCCAGGTTTCTCTGAACTCCTCCTGCTCATCGTTTCTTACAGCACAATAGTATTCCATTGTATTCATATACCACAACTTGTCCAGCCATTCCCCAATTGATGGGCAACCCCTCAACTTCTAATTCCTTGCTACCACATAAAGAGCAGCTATAAATATTTTTGTACATGTGAGTCTCTTTCCCCTTTCCATGGTTTCTTTGGGAAAAAGACCCAAAAGTGGTATTGCTGGGTCAAAGGGTATGCACAGCTTTATTGCCCTTTGGGCATAATTCCAAATTGCTCTCCAGAATGGTTGGATCAGTTCACAGCTCCACCAGCAATTCATTAGTGTTCCAATTTTTCCACAGCTTCTCCAACATTTATTATTTTCCTTTTTTGTCATTTTAGCCAATCTGATAGGTGTCAGGTGGTACCTCAGAGTTGTTTTAATTTGCATCTCTGTAATCATTAGAGATTTAGAGCATTTTTTCATATGGGAATAGATAGTTTTGGTTTCTTCATCAGAAAACTGCCTGTTCATATCCTTTGACCATTTCTCAATTGGGGAATGACTTGGATTCTTATAAATTTGATTTAGTTCCTTATATATTTTAGAAATGAGGCCTTTATTAGAAGTACTGGCCATAAAAATTGTTTCCCAGCTTTCTGCCTCCCTTCTAATTTTGGATGCATTGTTTCTGTTTGTACAAAATTTTTTTAATTTAATGTAATCAAAATCATCCATTTTGCATTTTATAATATACTCCATCTCTTGTTTGGTTATAAACTGTTTTCCTTTTTTCCTATTTTAATAACAGCACCTACCTCTCAGGTTTGTTAAAAGGATAGATAACAGGAGATGACAGAAAAAGTGCTTTAGAAGCTTTAAAATGCTGAGTGCCAGATATTACTGTTAAGAGTGCTACCATCCTCCCAGGCACCCAGCCTCCAGAACTAAGTGTTATCCTTGCTTTCTCACTCTCATCACCCATATCCAATCTTTTGCCAAGACCTGTTGATTTTACCTTTGTAGGATCTCTCACGTATATTTCCTTTCCTCTGATAATACCACTGCCCTAGAGCAGGCCCTTAGCACCTCACTCCTGGACGATCACAATACCCTGCTGGTTAGTTGGCCTGATAGAAGTCTCTCCTCTCCACTTATCTGCGAAAGCAATTTTCCTAAAGTACAAGTCTGACCATGTCACTCCCCAACTCAATAAACTCTGGTGACTCCAGAGTCAAATAAAACATCCTCTATTTGATGATGAAAGCACTTTATAACATGCCCCCCACTTCCCACTTTTCTAGTCATCAAATGCCTAACAGCATAACACTCTTCACCCTCTTCCCAGCAGGTCCTAGTGACTTATCTCCTTCTTCCTCTAGCATGATACTCCTTTCCCTGACTCCTGGCATGTTCACTGGCTGTCTCCCAGGCCTGCAATGTTATTCCTCTTCATCTCTTCTTCCTGGCAAGCCTGACTTTTTTTAAGTGCCAACAAAAATCTCACCTTTTAGAGGAAGCCTTTCCTGATCCCCCTTTATTCTAATGCCTTTCCTCTGTTCATGGTTTTCAATTTATCTTGTATGTAGCTTTTTTGTGCATAGTTGTTTGCATGTTGTCTCCCCTATTAGACTGTGATCTACTTTCTTTTTATCCTTCAGCACTTAGCAGAATGTGTGGTACATATTAGGTATTAATAAGAAAGGAAGACAGTGCACAGTTGAACCGATTCATTAAGTATTCAAGATGGGCAATGGATGAGATCACAGCTAATGTCAGGATGAAGGTTTTTTGTTTTTGTTTTTGTTTTTTGTGGGGCAATGGGGGTTAAGTAACTTGCCCAGGGTCACACAGTTGGTAAGTATCAAGTGTCTGAGGCCAGATTTGAACTCGGGTACTCCTGAATCCAGGGCCGGTGCTTTATCCACTGCACCACCTAGGCGCCCAGGATGAAGTTTTAAGAAAGAACTGAGAGGTAGAGGAATTGGAAGTCACAGTGTAGATAAATAACAGAGTTTAAGATTGTAAGTCAAAGAACAAATGCAAGGCATGACAATAAATCACGATTAAATAAGGGAATTTCAGAGTGTACAAACATAGAAGTTATGCATTTGTGGTTCATGGCAAGATAGTGGGTATAATCACCCTTGTATATGTCTGGGGGGGTCATATGAAATGAGTAAAATGATTAAATATGGGAATGGTGTGTACATTAAAGTCCCCTTGTAAGAGAGTAGGCGTAGAGGAGAAGAAAAAGACTATATAAGTCAAGTATTGAGAAAAGAAGGGGAGTGTCCTGGAGGTCAATAGAAAACAATGATCAGAATTTGGATTCTATGGTAAACATAGATTGAGTAAACTTCAAAGAAGGAAAGGTTACTGAGTGATAGCAGTAGATGGAGAACCTATAAGTGCAAGGGAAGCAAGGAGCATTCCAACTCTGTACCTGGGCCAATGAATTGGAGTGAATGAGTGAAAATACAGCCAGTGCTAGAAAGAGAGCTCAGGGAGACTTTATCATCAGAAAGAAGCCAAGTCTCAGTGAGAGCTAAAAATGAAAAGAATGGGAAAGGGAAAGAATTAAGATGAAAGCAAGCTTGTCTGTACAGTAAGCATTTCAGAGAGCATTAGTGGAAAGAGTGGGTAATTTTAGTGTTGACTGTTAATGAGGATGGGTTGAAGGGAATAGGAATAGAGGATGGAGTAGTAGTAGATGTAGGAAGAGGTTTGCATGATGACAGGGAGGAGGTTCAGAGTCACTTGGATGGGAAGAATAAATCTAGTGGGTAATTTATTGTTCATTGAAGAATGAGTTTAGGTAGATTTCCAAAGGTATTTGCCCTCAAGATGAAGTTCTCTCTGGGCCTTATGTAAGTTCAGGCCAGGAAACAAGGACTGGGACCAAAAAGAGTGTATTCCCCTTCTCCCAATGCAGGAGACCAGGCTGAAGACCTGATTAAATGGCTTTATTCCTCTTCCCTGGAAAGGTATAGTAAACTGCTTCTTAATGTAATGGTGTTTTTCCTCTTCCAAAATAGGTAGGAGACAAAGTAGGAGACCTGGCATATCTCTACCAACTATAAACATGCCCACATCCCCACAGCCCCCATCCTCAGAAAACTCCCATTTGATCTATCCACTCCATTAAATATCTCTCTAACTCAAACTCCAAATATCTTTCCCTTTATCATTCCAACTTTTTGTGACTAAATTAATTGAGAAGGCTTTCTACAATAGGTGCACCCAGTTCGTTTACTCTCACTCTCTTCTTAACTCTCTACAGTCTGGCTTCTGACCTTATTATTCAACCAAAGCTGCTCTCTTCAGTGTTATTAATGATTTCTTAATTGCTTAACCTAATAGGCTTTTCTCATTCTTTATTCTGGTTGGCCTCTCTGCAGCCTTTGACACTGTCAATCACCCTCTTCTCCTTGATACTCTCTTCTCTCTAGGTTTTTGTGATACTACTTTCTCCATTCTTCATTCACTTTTACTGGATCTTCATCAAGGTCATGTTCACTAATCATGGCTCCCCCACAGGGCTCTACACTGGTCTTTCTTCTTTTCTTCCACTATACAATTTCATTTGGTGAATTCCATGGTTTCAATGATCATCTCTATGCTGACGATTCTCAGATCTACTCATACAGCCCCAATCTATTTGCTGACCTTCATGCTTTGATCTCCAATTGTCTACTGGACATCAGACTATGATGTCTTTTAAAGGGCCTGTATTTTACCTTTCTTTGTATCCTTAAGTACTTAGCATAGCACTTGTCCTGGCATACAGTAGGTGCTTAATAAATGTTTATTACCTGATGGAATGAATGACTACAAACCCTCCTTTTACCTGGTCACTGAGAGGCAAATCCAAACCATTAACCACCTGTAGCACACATCTCTTTCTTGCTTTCCTGAAGCTATCCCAATTACAGCATGACCAAAACCCATCCCTCTATCCCTCCTCCTAACTTTTCTTTTTCATGTTAAAGGTCCCACCTAGTCAGCCAGCTTTGAGATCTGGGAATTATCCTTTAGTCTTCTTTTTCATTTAATACTCTTTATTCAGGAAGTGTAAATCTTCTCAAATTCTCAAAATCCCTTTTTCATTCATCAAGCACCTTCTTGCTTCTCACACAATAATCATGCTAGTTCAGGCCTCATTACACCTTACCTAGACTAATACCATAGCTTCTTTTTTTAATTTAAAAAAAATTATTATTATTGCCATAGCTTCTTAATTGATCTCCCTGAATCCAGTCTCTCTTCTCCAATATCTCCTCCAAACTTCTCCCAATTCAATTCTTTTTTTTTGGGGGGGGGCAGTTCAATGAGGGTTAAGTGACTTACCCAGGGTCACACAGCTAGTAAGTGTCAAGTGTCTGAGGCCGGATTTGAATTGAGACCCTCCTGAATCCAGGGCCAGTGCTTTGTCCACTGTTTCACCTAGCTGCCCAAGTCAATTCTTAAAACTTATGTCTGACAGTGTTACGTTTCTGCTCAAGAAGCTTCAGCAGCAATCTATTCCTTAAAGGTTACATTCAAATTCCTTTATTTTCCATTCAAACACCAACACAATCTTCCTAATATGATTACAATTTATTTCTCCTCATGCACTCTACAAACCAGCATCCTTGCCTGCTTGCTTTCCCTGTACACAGTATTCCATTTCCCACCTCTGGGCTTGGCATAGGTTGTCTCCTATTCAGGGAATTCTTTCCCTTATCATTTCTCTGTCTTCAAACTCCAAGCTTCCTTTAAGTTTCACCTTCTGCAAGAGACTTTTCCTGAGTCTTCCATTTGTCAGCCCTCCTCTCAACGAGTACCACTCTGTGTTTTTCTATGTGTGTCTATGTATGTATATGTGTGTACATACACACATATACATTCGTAGATACACACACACATATATTTGCTATATCCTGTATACATCCATGAGCATGTTGTCTCCTTCTGTCGAATGTAGGCTCCTTTAGGGGCATGGACTTTCACTTTTGTCATTTTATCCCTAGTGCCTAGCACAGTACTTGACACTTTATAATGCTTATTGATTGAATAATTCAGGAAGACAGGACTGAATTCTAAACTTCTAACTTGAGCTAGTCATCTTCCTAGAGTACTACCCTTTTATAAAACATTTTAACAGTTACAAAAGCACTTTGATCATAGTATTAGTCACACAAATCAGATTTCTGGATGTGACATGATTATTTTAGCCAAGGTGAAAGAAAAGATCATAATAATGAACAGGAAAAAAATAATGGTCTCTGGAAGTAAAGGAATAAGTTTTTTATTTAAAAAAATAAAATATAGATATGAAAAATAAAGCAAAGGTTATAATAAAGTCATAAATTTCATCAAAATGTGATATTGTCTTCTTATAATAGAGGAAAGATAATTGTTCCTTCCTTTCCCCTCCCCTCTCCCTTTGTCTTCTCCATTCACACCCACCATTTGATGGGGACTGAGTCTATTTAGAAGATTTAATTGGTATGTTAGAGACTATAGTATTTCATGAAAAAATTTCAAATTGAGAAAATACTAAGTCTCTAATCAACACTGTCCAGGCTATAGGCCAAATTATCTTAATTAGGAATCAGGAGAATCTAATCTGGTGTAAAATAAAATTGAAAGACAACTAATCAAACAAGTGAATTGAAGTTTATTCAACTAACTCTTTGGTTTATTGTATCTATTTTAAGAGGAGCTACATGCCATTTAAAGGACATATTCCTTTTATTCATTTTATAATGATCTCAATGCAGTTTCTAAGGAGTTTCTTTGAAGCATTATATAACTAATTCCCACAATTTTCCATGGGGACAGTGCTAGGTACTTGTATTATAATATATGGAACTTAACTGCTGAAGAACTGTAGCTTTAGAAAATTTATCTGGCTCAAGTCAGAAGAATCTATTTTAATATCAAGTGTACCAAAGCCAAATTAAAACAAATAGACATAAACAAGAAAACAGGAACAAAACCCCCTTGAGTTTAGAAGTTTTTCTTTGTTCCAAATGAAAAATGAGGAAAATAAAAATCTTTTAGTGTGACTGAATACAGCCATTTGTAGTGAAAAGTGCTGTCATTCTCTTAAGAATGGTTCAGGGGGCAGCTAGATGGCACAGTGGATAGAGCACCGGCCCTGGAGTCAGGAGTACCTGAGTTCAAATCCGGCCTCAGACACTTAACACTTACTAGCTGTGTGACCCTGGGCAAGTAACTTCACTCCAATTGCCTCACTAAAAAAAAAAAAAGAATAGTTCAAAATTGTTATTATATACTATGTTATTGGAAGTATATACAAACTATTTGGATGATGGTTATTCTATTAAATATGAATGATTGGTGGGAGTATATCACTTTATATCATTAACTTACCTAAAGCCTCAGTCTGATCTTTAGACATATGATTCTTTGGGAGACTCTGTAATATTAGAATATTCATTTTTAAGGACAAAATTCTTTGATCCATTTGTACTTTTATATCATTCTTTCAGGTGGTTACTCAGGAAATCAGACTTTAGGAGATTATATGTAATAATATTCATTTTTTATGGGCAATGGGGGTTAAGTGACTTGCCCAAGGTCACACAGCTAGTAAGTGTCAAGTATCTGGTCCTCTTGAATCCAGGGCAGGTGCTTTATGCACTGAGCCACCTATCTGCCACCTTGTAATAATATTCTTTACAAAAAATGATAGTACTATAATAAGAAAAGCCTATTTCTTTCCCATTGCATTTCCCTTAAGCAAATAATTGCCCATTAAGACAATTTATGGGTATTAAAGATAAACTATTTTAAAGTTATGGTAAAATTATAAAACATGTAATTTAGGAAACTGAGAAAATACAAAATGGAAGAAAAAGTAATAGGTTTAAAGAAAAATAAGTAATGATTTGGTGAACTTCCATTTAGAGGTAGCAGATCATAGAAAGTTATTCCTAACTTTTCTGTTCAAAATAGATGTTGAAATAGCAAAAAAAAAAAAAAAAAGAAGAAAGAAAAAAAAAGTAGCCACAGTGAACTAAGCGGTAATATTTCCCTATGTTTTATTTCAGATTTATTATCCCAGAGATATAAAATCATTGTAAATATGTTCTAAGATTAGGAGTATGGTTAGGAATAATAAAAGTAAAAGAATTTTTCATGTTATGAAAACAATAGGAATACTAGAGTAAAAGCTTACATTAATATATGAAAGAAAGAAGGAAAAAGAACACTAACTTTTGAAATGATATAACAAACGTCATTGAATTACTAACTCTAAGGAAAATTGGTAAAAGCAAGATATGTATTGGAAAATGTGAATTATGTTATAATGTTGCCTTGGTATTAAGCGAATTTAGTACTAAGTGAAGTTGCCCCCTCATCTACCCAGTGGCATGGATTAGTGGCCTCCTTCCCCATTCAACCTTCCCTAAAACTATTATTAATGAACCTTCATTCCCCAGGTTTTACCAGCCCTGGTCAAATAATACATCCTGTGTTGTATTGCTAGTAAATTTCCACATCCTGTTTCCCAAATACTGGCGATTTAGCGTTGTCATTTGGACATGTCCTACTCTTCTGCTCTGTCTTAGCTACAGAGAACAAAAATACTGGTCTTTCCATAACTCACAATTGTTCCATTTCCATATTTATGAACTCTGCAATTTCTTTACTGGATCATCAACTTATATCATTCCATCTGTACCAGTGTCTTAGTACTTGTAATCCTCTTCATTCTTCTTTGTGACCATCTTTCTCTAAACCCTTCAGGTTTTTCACAGACCATCACCACTTCACTATATACACTTTCTTTTCTTCCCTATCTTGACTTAGTTCAAGTATACTCTATACTTTACAGGAGAATCAATTGTCAGCTCTTCCTTGTCCTATCACTGATCATGCCTTGTATTTTTTTCCAAGAAAAACCATAAAACCTAAAATACATTTAGAATGAAATTTATTAGGCCATTTAGTAGAGAAAAGAGCTGAAAAGAAGGTGTAATTCCCTCTCCAAGTCGTTGTGAAACTATCATATATATTTCAGACAACAATTTAAGGACATTTGTCTGATTGGCCTCACTTAGGCAGTAGGTATTCTACAAGAGAAGGGCAGTTTGAGAAATATATTAGGAGATGATTTCCATCTGTTTTGGGGAATTCAAAACAAGCTTTGAATGGATCCAAAATGAGACCTGAGAGAGCAGAAAACAAACACTAGGTGGGATCTAAGAATTCTTTACAACCATTAGGTTTCCTTTGAGTTTCTCTGAGGTCAGCTTGACCTCTGCAGTAATCTTTTTGAGTTAGACAGTTTATTAGCCAGATAAAACTGGGTTCAAACAATATTAATAAATGACAAAAAATAATCCACACTTGCCAAGGAACAACACTGTATTACTCCAAGCTATCTCCTTCCCTCTTATATAAATGATGCTGAATGGAACTACAGGTATTCACAAAATAATGTTGAATAGGTCCACTAAGATTCTGTGTTACCTTAGCTCAACTGGGTCTTCCCTGGTACAAAGGAAACATTCCATTCCTCCCCAATCTATTCAGTTTGAGATATCATTTCGCACAGTAATAAATCTAAAACTTCCAGTATTTTTTGAAGCAACTTATAGCATCCCTCCTTCATCCTCTTTGCCAAAGGGTTAGCCTCACACTTCACTGAAAATACTGAGCCCATTCTCTAAGGTTTCCCCATTTTCTTCCTCTCACATTAATACTTCTTTCCTCCTGTTACTATTACTACTACTACCCTTTCATTCCATTTTCAGATTAAAAAATGGCCCTTCAATTTACCAAAGTCAACTTCTCTACACACACCATTGATCCCACCAATTCTTATCTAGCAGAGTGCTCTGATCTCCACTCTACCTCTAATCTTCATTTAATTCCTATCCCAGTCTCTGCATTTTGACTTCTAACCCATTAAACTAAAACAACCTCTCCAAAATTAATAATACTTCTTTAGCATTTGTTTTCTCCCTATTACAATGTTAGCATGATAACATTGACAATTTCCTTCCAGTTCCTCAAATACATTTATTTTTCTAGGTTTCTTGATCTTGCATTGGTGTTTTGAAGTATTTCCTTAACTCTGATTTTTTTTCCTCAGAAATGCCTGAATATATTTGATTATATAGAATATCCATTTTCCCCCTTATAGGATTATACTCAGCTTAATAGCATGTTATACTTTGTTATATGTCTATATGTTTTGACTTGGATTATTTTGTTTCAAGATCTCCTCAGGGATTTAGTCAAAGCTGCCACGGCTTGTGTGATCCTGACTATAGTTTCTTGTTATTGAGCTCCTTTCTGAATCTGTGTTATTTTTTTTCTTTTATGTGGGATTTCTCGATTTTGTCTGTAAAATTCCTGAGACTTTTTCCCCCTTTATTATTTCTTTTAGAAGTTGATCAGGGGATTTTCTCTATTTGCAACTTATTCTCAATTTCTAATAGATATGGGAAGTTTTCATTTGTGATTTCTTAAAATACAGTCACCAGGATTTTTGTTCTTTAATCATGGTTTTCAGGCTTCAGCTTCTGAGGCCCAATGGCCCCATCTATATCCTTAGTTGTAATGATGGCATTACTCTTAGTTCAGTCAAGGTAATAGATTCTTGAAGTCATCAGAGTTGAATGGTATATAATAGAAATGTCTTTGAAATTCATTCAGTTTACAAAATAGAGTTAAAAAGAAAGCAAAGGAAACAAAAGTCATAAACAAAACAAAAACAAAAAAGCAAAAGGTTTACTAAATACCCTTTTGTGTTCATGAGGTAAAGGCCTCTTGTAGAAGATGAGATTTTAGTTAGGACTTGAAGGATGCCATAGAAACAGCCAGTGAACAGAAATGAGGAGGAAGAGCATTTCAGCCATGGAGGACAACACGACAAAATGACTAGAGGAAAAAGATGGAATGTCTTAGTCATAGAACAGCAAAGAGGTCAATTCACCGGACTGAAGAGTCAGTGAGAGTATGTGGGGAAGGTGTAAAAACAAACAAGCAAACAAAAAAATGGAAAAGTGTGTGTGTGCAAGGGGTAGATTATGAAGGGCTTTGAACACTCAACACAGGATGTAATTAATTCTAGAAGTGATATGGGGGCAACTATTTAGCGCAGTGGATAAAGCACTGGCCTGGATTCAGGAGGACCTGAGTTCAAATCCGACCTCAGACACTTGACACTTACTAGCTTTGTGACCCTGGGCAAGTCACGTAACCCCCATTGCCTCTCAAAACCAAACCAAAACAAAAAATAAATAAATAAAAAAGAAGTGATATGGAGTCACTGGAGTTTAGTGAGTATAAAGGTAACATGTTTGTACCACTTTAAATGGCAGATTGAAGATTTTGTATTTTATCCTAAAGGTAAAACAGAACTTCATCCATCTATCAATTTAACTATTTAGTAAGTAGTGGGCAATAGAAATTTTCCCTTTTAAGGAAAATAATGTTTGGAAGACAGAATAGGGAAGGGAGAGACAGTGGACACTGAGAAAACTTGTTATTGCAATAATCAGGAAATGATCATTTCTTGACATATGACAATGAGGGCTTGACACAGTGTAGAGCCTGTGTTAGTGGAGAGAAAACACAAATATGAGATGTATTGTTATAATAGGATGAGAATAATTTAGGAATTAATTTGGTTTGGAGGATGAGGGGAAGGGGAAAGTTCAGAATGGTTCTAAGATTGTAAATCTGGATGGATGGGAGGACATTGAAAATATCAACAGAAATGGGAGAATTTAAAGGAAAAATGGGTTTTGGGGAAAATATAAATTCTGCATTGAATATGTTAAATTTAAGATGCCTACAGAACATTTAAGTGATCTCTAAGAAGTAGTTAATAATCTGGAAATGGAGATTAGGAGAGAGATTAATACTTCTGAGTAGAAGTTGAATGGCCATTCACTGAGATGGTTTTAAGGGGATTCTGGGTTAAATGTTAGACCAGATCTAATTGCTAGATATCTCAGATGTCCTTTCCATTTAGATTATGTGATGCTGTTTGCAAAGTCTTTTTTTCACAATAACCCTGTGAAGTGAATCATTGTTGTTAATGTCATTGTTGTTTTGTTCAGTCATTTAAGTTGTGTCTGACTATTAGTGACCACATTTGAGGTTTTTTTAGCAAAGATAGTAGAATGGTTTGTTATTTCCTTCTACAGCTCATTTTACAGATGAGGAAACAGAGGCAGAGTTTAAGTTATTTGCCCAAGGTCACACAGCTAGTGGCCGAGGCTAGATTTGAACTTAGGTTGTCCTGACTCCAAGCCTGGTGTTCTATCCACTGTGCCACCTAGCTCCCCTATGCTGTAGTGTCACAGTCCCTATTTCATAGATGAGGCAAGAGAAACTAAAAGGAATTCAATGAAATGCCAAATCATAATAACTAGCAAATAGGAAAGATAGGATTTGATTTTGTCCATTTCTTCAAACTTCAGGCCCAATTCTTCTTATACTAATCCAATGCCTAGGGATGGCTGGATGTTTGAGTAGATGGATGGATGAATGAATGAATGAATGAATGAAATAATATACATAGTTTTAAGCTTACAATATTATTGTAGGTCCCCATGATAAAACTTCCCTTTCACCTTGTTGAGAAAGAAAAGACTGACTTTTAATAACTGATTCTATAAGAGTAGAATTTGCCCTGTTATTTTTTCTGGAACAAATTATTCATTTTTCTCTCACTCAAGAACACACTTATAGAAAATATTTTAATGTTGTTTATGTTATTTAGAAATTAACAATAAGTATAGGAAATTTCTAATATCTTGTGTCCTGTTGATTTATTTTTCAAGTGGCAATTATTTAACCTTATATCCCTACCAAATCTTCATTCACCTTTTTGTGTTTGAACAAAAAGACATATTAATGCTGCTTTGAAAAATGTGAGATTTTAGCAGCAGAACAATTAGAAATGATAGTCAATGCTAAAGTTCTTTTTTAGTGAGTAAGAAATGGGAAGTCTAACCCATTTTTGCTTCTTAATGTTTAGAGAAGAGACCTGCTCAATCGAGTTTGGCTAATTCAATTTCAAGATGAATAAAACTTTCTGGAATGAAGGGTTTAGTGAGTTTAATATATAAGAATACATTGGGCATTCCCCTGATTCTGCTCTTACAGATGAGGAATGATTCCTTTGCAACTGAGTTTTAAAGTGAAGGTAGTAGGGGAACATGGGCAGCAAGGGTACAATAATAGTTCTGTCTATTTCTGGCTTCACTGAAAGATCTGTGAACTTAATTTCCTGTCTCAGAAATAGGTTTATAAATTTGTAGATTGTCATAGGGCAGTTATAAGGCAGTATTAAGAGTCAAAGTGATTTTTTGTTGTTGTTTTAGTTTTTTAGAGTTTGCCAGAGGTTCTTAATCAAAATCTCAAAATCAGATGAAAAACCCCCATATAGATAGTATGTACATATGTGTATATTTATGTATGTGTGTACATGTATGTGTGTGTATATTTCCACTCCACCATTTACCATTTCCTGGCCTTAAACTTCTTTAAAAAAAAAAAGAATATTAACCCAGAAAAGGACTCCACTATAGAGTGAAAGCTTTAAATCTATAGATTTGTTTCCTCATGTGGTTTGGGGTGATGGCATGGTTTTTTGGAGTGAACTAACGTGAGGTAAAATGATTTTTTTTAGGGCAATAGGTTATTACTTAACTCTGTGGAAGAAAAAATTTACCAAATGATACCAAAGAAGAGTTTATTTGTTATACAGGGGTGATGACTGTGTTTTTCTTTCCTCTCCTCTCCTTTCCTTTTTTCTTTTTCTTTCCTTTCCTTTTCTTTCTTTTCTATTTTCTTTTCCCCCTTCCCTATGTTTCTCTTTTTTATTTAGTCAGGTTAATTAACATGACATCATTAAAAGAACAAACACATCAGAAACTTGTTCTGTGATGGATTAAAACGAAAAGATAACCTCCCTTCAACAACAACAAACAAGCTTTAAATATATTTGAAAGGCTAATAAATGGATTAGGCTTTTTTTTTTTTTGCTATACTTGTGTCTGACAGGTTGCAGTTGGCAAAGCAGTACTAGTAAGAGCAGGTAGGAATTTATAGAGGGGCAGATTTTAACTTAAAAAGAAGAAACACTTTCTAGAAAAAAAGTAGAACTGTCTAAAATTGGGGTGGTCCACATTAGGAGGTACCAAATTCCCTCATCTGAGGAGTTCTTCAATTAAGAAGTTTAATGAGCCATTTGTAGACTATTAAAGAGGGAATTCCTCTATCAAGTATGGGTTAGATTACTTGAAATGCAGCACTGGAAAGAGTAATAGATTTGAAATGAAAGGAAAGAGGTTCAAGTCACACAGCTTTTACTTATTAAGTGTGAAAATTACTTAACCTCTCTGGGCCTCATTTTCTTCAGTTTACTGGAAGAAGTAAAATGATAGAATTCCAGTACATGGACTGCTAGTTCTGTCTAGCTTTCTAGATCCTACATCACTGATCCTAGTACCTTTGAAGTATCTTTCGACCATAAGATTCAATGAGTTTTGTGATTTTTTTGTTTCTATCTCCTGCCTGTGATTTCTTCCCATAATGTTTTACCATGACTCTTCCCTCCAAAACATTGTATATATCTTTAAGAGACTTTCTGTCAAGATATATTTGATAAAAATGAGATGAAATGAAATGAAATTATACATATAAATGTGTATGCATATGCACAAATATACATATATGCATGCATATATGTATATATGTGTGTCTACATATATATGTACAATGTGCAATTAAACACTTTCTTAGTTTGTGAGGTATGAGAAGACAGAAATTCATGCCACAGACATACATGGCTAGCTAGTCCAATATGCTAATATCATTACCTCACTTGTGCTAGTCAATCATTGAATCAATCCTGTGTTTGCATTATTTATTTTTTTTTTTTTTGGTTTTTGTTTTTAGTGAGGCAATTGGGGTTAAGTGACTTTCCCAGGGTCACACAGCTAGTAAGTGTTAATTGTCTGAGACCAGATTTGAACTCAGGTACTCCTGACTCCAAGGCCGGTGCTCTATCCACTGCGCCACCTAGCTGCCCCCTTGTGTTTGCATTATTAATGGCGATTTTTTTTTTTTACTTTGTACCTCAATGTTTCCCACATGACAAGATAAAACATTATACAAAGATAAATCACTCCCCTTGAGGAGAAAACAATTTCATTTGGAAAATAATACATACCCTGAAAATTGCTCAATAAGAACAAAAATTAATACTATAAGATAGTACTAAAAGATATTCATTTGGTAATCACTGTAATCAAAAAAAGATAGACCAAATTGAGTATATCAGAATAGGTAGGGACAGTGAGTCAGTGGCAGGTAGTTAGGTAGAGCAGTAGACATAGAGTTAAGAAGACCTGATCAAGTTCAATCTCATACTGAATAGGTATGTGATTCTTCCTTATTTGTAAAATGAGATAATAGCACAGGGCTGTTGCACAAATGAAATAGCATAATATTTCTAAAAGGACTTTACCAATTTTAAAGTGCTATATAAAATGCTAGCTTTATTAGGACAGGATTGTTCTCATACTATGTTGACTGGTTACATTCTCAATACTGTAACATTACAATTGATTGTCTCTTACTTTTGTGTTATTTATTATTGTACTAGAATGTAGGCCTCAAAAGGATAAGGATCATAGATTTAAAATGTGATCTTTTTCTTTTAAACCACCATAGCAGCCTGCCCTGTAGGTTGCACAAAGAACTCACTCAATGATTATTAGTTGACTCTTCTGTAAAAGTCCTATTTTGACCCTTATTCTTTAGGGTAATTCCAGTGAAGAATAAGCTCTTGAAATCTTACCAAGGAAGAAAGCTATTAGGTACAATTGTGGGCACTGACTAGGTTGCAATCTATGAGTCATCCTAGCTAAATACCAACATAATCAGAAACAGCAGTTTAAGCATATAAGAGAATTGTTTTACCTAAGAAGTCCAAGATAAAGAAAAAAAAAGTGGAAAAAAAGACCAGGAGTTACTTAGAACTTCTTTTTCTGGAAGATGAACAGGAGATGGACATAAATCACAGAGCATGGATGGATTTCAATCTGCATTTTTGGAGGGAGTATCCCCATCAAGGAGATCACAGATCAAATAATTCAAATAAATGTTTTTAAATCAATTCCAGAGTTTACCTTAAAAATTATTTGAATTGATTTCTGTTATCCTTGGCTTAGTGATTTTGTAAAATAAAACCAAATAAGACTATTTTGCATTTAAAATGCTACATAGATGTGTATATATACACATAAGTTTATATATATATATATATATATATATATATATATATATATATATATATATATATATATATATATATATATATATATATATATATGTAGGTATGTAATACAAATATACATTCCACACATACATATATACATACATACATACATAATTATCCCCCCCTTCAATACTTTAAAACTTTGGGGAAAATTTTTGGAAGATATGTACGAGGGAGAGATTATTTGTAGAAGTATGTATTAAAAATAGAATTCTGATGAATCTTTCTGTTTGTTATTTTCTGAAACCATTTAAAAAAACTACTATACTATTGTTGATTCTCTCCTGCTATTTGTACAAGCAGGAATAAATGGTAGTAGGGTTGCTCATACTTCCTAACTGGCCCACCTCTAATTGGTTGCCTAAATAATCTCCTGGATGCTCAGGACAGATTTTGCAAATATTTCTTCTATAAATGAAGTGTCATGGCTCTAAGGTATATGTTGGTAAGTGGTTATTGGCTTAAAGTTTTTGAAAAATTACTAACTCTGTTTTGCTTTGATGTTATAAGTTATTACAAAAGGTGGGGGGTGCAGCTCCACAATCCAAAAACTCCATCGAAGATGATAAAATTAAAAATGAAAAAATTGTTTATTTAATTTCCTTGGTTTCTTCTCCTTTAAACAGTTTTATTGCAGTGAAAATGTGAGCAAGACATTTGAAAATAGATTTTCAAGTTTTGTTAACACAATCTGACTCATTTTCTCTTTGCTTTCAATAATATGGCAACAATTTTCTACCAGTCAGGTAACAGTTTCTTCAGTAATTTGCTGCTAACATTTAGCGGGACTTGCAATTAGTTCATCCAGGATATGAGTTATTCCTATCAGAATTCCGTGAATAGTGTATCTTGTTCTTATGATTCTGATGGTGAAAACTGAAGGAAAAAATCTAAATCAAGGCTGATAGATTTCTATTCCATAAAATTATTCATTTCCCATTTTCCATTTTTTCTCTTTTCAAATAGCTCTTACAATATGAACTTTACTATATATATATATACATAAATACATAATATATTTTAAAACTCTTATGAGTGAGAAATTGAATTGGTATATTTACCATTTTACTTTTCAAAAATTAAAATCTAGTGAATGGAAACTTATGTGTCTCTCAAATGAACTATATTTTATAATTATATTTTTGCTACAAACATATATAAATGTATACCATGAGCCAAAAAGACAAAAGCAAAATATGATTTGTTGAATAAGTCCATAAGTGAGAGAGGTAAGAAGAATTTCATAATCCTTTGATTCAGTTTGTGTTCTTTTTAACCTCATATCCATTCAGTTGAAGCAGTTTATATTTCCTTAGACACAATCACATCATTAAATTGTTTTAAGTTTATCATTGATCTTTGGCAGATAAACAGATATGAATTTTCTTTTGGATTTTGCCCACAAGTTTATTGCACCAAGTTTACATTCATGTTTAACTGAAAAATAAACAATATATGGTGATACATACACACATTCCAAGAAGTGTGTGCATATGTGAACACAAATATGTGAAAGAAAATTAGAGTGGTTCTTTAGGACCTCATATGGAAAACCCTGGAAAGACAATAACCAAAAAAAGAGTCCAAAATTGATGTTCTTCCCCCACCCCAAACTCGTTTGTTCCTTGCTTTTTATGGTATTTTTTCATTTATTTATATTTTTTCCTCATTTACATGTAAAAAAATTAACATCCACTTTTTGAAACTTTGTGTTCCAAATTCTCTCCTCTCCATCCCCAAAGCCCCCTTAAGAATGCAAGCAATTCAATATAAGTTATACATGTGTGGTCATGTAAAACATTTCTATATTAGTCAGGTCATGAAAGAAAACAGACAAAAACACTTAAGAAAAAGAATCTAAAAAATGTTTCAATTTGTATTCAGATACCATCAGTTCCTTCTCTGGAGATAGATACAATTTTCATAAGTCCTTCAGAGTTGTCTAGGATCATTATACTGCTGAACACAGCAAAATCATTCATGACATATAATCTTATAATATTGCTGTTACTTTATATACAGTACATTTCACTTTGTGTCAGCTCATGTAAGTCTTTCCAGGTTTTTCTGAGAGCATCCTGCTCATCATTTCTTAAAGCACAATAGCGTTCCATCATAATCTCATCCCACAATTTGTTCATCCATGCCCTAATTGATGGGCATCTCCTTAGTTTTGAATTCAACTTTTTCTTTTATATCTCTTTTTGGATACTGACCTATTAGTGGTATTACCAGGTTGAAGACAATAGGTAATTTTATAGTTCTTTGGCTATAGTTCCAAATAACTCAACAGAATGTTTGAATCAGTCTATGACTCTACCAACAGTGCATTAATGTCTCATTTCTCCATACCCCTTACAAGATATGTCATTTTCCTCTGCTGTCCTATTATCCAATCTAATAGGTATGAGGTAGTACCTCAGAATTGTTTTGACTTGCATCTTTCTAATCAACAGTGAGTTAGAGATTTTTTTATCATAAGGATATAAATAGCTTTGATTATTCCATATTAAAACTGCATATCTTTTGATCATTTATCAATTGGGGAATGGCTCTTATTTTAATAAATTTGACTTGTTTCTCTATGTTTTTGAGAAATGCGGCCTTTGTTAGAGAAACTTGCTCCAAAATTTTTTCACAGTTGTTTTTCTAACTGTATTTCCCTCCATCCTATTCCTTCCCCCTGACATTTATTCTATTCTCTATCTCCTTTCACCCTTTCCCTCTCAAAAGTGTTTTGCTTCTAGGGCAGCTAGGTGGTGCAGTGGATAAAGCACTGGCCATGGATTCAGGAGTACCTGAGTTCAAATACAGCCTCAGACACTTGACACTTACTAGCTGTGCGACCCTGGGCAAGTCACTTAAACCCCATTGCCCTGCCAAAAAAAAAAAAAAAACGTGTTTTGCTTCTGACTGTTTCTTCCCCCAATCTGCCCTCCCTTCTAACAACTTCCACCCCCATCCCTTTCCCCTCCTAGTTTCCTGCAGGGTAAGATAGATTACTATACCCAATTGAATGTGTATGTTATTCCCTCTTTGAGCCAATTCTTATGACAGTAAGGTTCATTCACTCCCCAGAATCTCCCACATCTGCCCCTCTACTGGATAAGCTTTTTCTTGCTTCATTTATGGGAGATACTTTACCCCATTCCACCTTTCCCTTTCTCTTTCTCTCAATGCATTCCTCTCTCACCCCTTAATTTTATTTTTTATAAGATTCATCCCTTCATATTCAACTCACACCTGTGCCCTCTGTCTAAATATACTCCATCCAGTAGCCATAATAATGAGAAAGTTCTTATGAATTACATGTATCATTTTCCCATGTAGGAATTTAAACAGTTTAACCTTTGAATATCCCTTTTGATTTCTTTTTCTTGTTTACCTTTTTATGTTTCTCAAGGGTCTTGTATTTGAAAATCAAAATTTCTATTCAGCTCGGGCCTTTTCATGCAAAATGACTGAAAGTCCTCTCTTTCATTGAATTTCCATTTTCCCCCCTGAAGGATTATGCTCAGTTTTGCTGGGTAGGTGATTTGTGGTTGTAATCCCAGTTCCTCTGCCCTCCTGAATATCATATTCCAAGCCCTATGATCCTTTAATGTAGAAGCTGCTACATTGTGGGTTATTCTGACTATGGCTCCACAATACCTGAATTGTTTCTTTCTGGCTGCTTGCAATATTTTCTCCTTGACCTGGGAGCTCTTGAATTTGGCTACAAAATTCCTGGGAGTTTTCATTTTAGGATCCTTTTGTGGAGGTGATAGGTGGAGCCTTTCAATTTCTATTTTACCTTCTGCTTCTAGAATATCAGGGCAATTTTCCCAGACTATTTTTTGGAAGATGATGTCTAAGCTCTTTTTTTGTTCATGGTTTTCAGGTAGTCCAATAATTTTCAAATTATCTCTCCTGCATCTATTTTCCAGGTCAGTTGTTTTTCCTATGAGATGTTTCATACTATTTTGCTGTAACAAAAGATGAGCAGGTGGATTTCAGAGAAACCTGGAAGAACTCACATGAACTTGTGCTGATTGAGATGAGCAGAACCAGGAGAACACTGCACACAGTTTCAACAACATTGTGTGTTGATCATAGTCTTGACTCTTCTCAACAATACAATGGTCTAAAATAGTTCCAAAGGACTCATGATGTAAAATGCTCTCCAAATTCAGAAAAAAAGAACTGTGGCATATAGATGCAGATTGAAACATTCTATTTCTGTTTTTTGTTTTTCTTTTTTAAGCATTTTCCCTTTTGCTCTAATTCTTCTTTCACAGTATGACTAATGCAGAAATATGTTTAATGTGATTGTACATATATAACCTGTATCAAATTGTTTGCTATCTTGGGAATTGGGAGGGGGGAGGAGAGGGAGGGAGAAAAATTTGCAACTAGAAATCTTATAAAAACAAATGTTGAAAACTCTCTAAATATAACTAGAAGATAATAAAATACTTTTATGATTAAAAATTAGATATTTCAGATTGCCTTCTATTTTTCATTCTTTTGGTTTTGCTTTATTGTACCCTCATTTCTTATAAAGTCAACAGTTTCCATTTGCTTAATCCTAATTTTTAAGAAGGTATTTTCTTCAGAGAGTTTTTGTACTTACTTTTCCATTTGGCCAATTTGGCTTTTCAAGGCATTCTTTTCCTCACTGGCTTTTTGTACCTCTTTTACCATTTGGCCTAGTCTATTTTTTAAAGTGTTCCTTTCTTCAGTATTTTTTTATATCTCCTTTACCAAGCTGTTGACTTTTTTCATGATTTTCTTGCATCATCATTTACTTTCCATTTCTTCTTATACCTCTCTTACTTTATTTTCACAGTCCTTTTTTGAATGCTTTCATGGTGTGAGACCAATTCATATTTTTCTTTGAAGCTTTCGCTTTGTTATCTTCTTTTGAGGCTATATTTTGATCTTCTTTGTCACCATAGAAACTGTCTATAGTCAGCATTTTGTTTCTGTTTGTTTATTTTCCCAGGCTATTTCTCAACATTTAACTCTTTGTTAAAGTTGAGCACTGCTTTCAGGCTGCAGGGTGCACTGTCCCAAGCTTCAGGGGGTTTGTGCAACAGTTTTCAGAGATACTTCTAGCAATGTGTAAGTTTTTAGTTTTTCCAAGGTGGTATGATTTAAGGAAAGGTATGTTTACTACTCTCCTGGCCTGTGCTCTGGTCTGCAAGCAGCCACAGGCCTGCTTTTCTGCCCTGGAACTATGAACAGAGTTCTGCTCTACTGTGGCTTCAAGGTCTCGTGGGCTTGTGCTCACCACTCCCCCCATCCCCACTGCCCGGGATCACCATCCAAGACTGTTATCTGGATGTAAATTTGGGCAAAACGACAGAGTCCTACCTTAGTGCTGGCAAAGAGATCCTTGTAGCCTCCTTCTGGCAAACTGTTCAACCCCCTTACAGTCTATGGTTTGAGTTCCAGAAGCATTGCTGCTGATGCTGATTCAGATGTTCCCAAGGTCTGCTCCTGGTTTGCTGTGTCTGGGGCTGGGTTTTCACTAGGGTTATGAATGTGTTGGTGAGACCTGTGCTGAGCTGTGCTCCACTCTCACTCTGGTACAACAGACCTTTCCTGTTGATCTTCTAAGTTGTCTTTGGCTGCCCTCAAAGTGCTTACTTTCTAACTGGAGAAAGTGACATAAAAGGGAGCTTAAGAGTGTAGGGGTAGCATATAGGAAGATAAAATGAAAAAGTAGGCCAGGGAGACTTCCTTTGAGGAGTTATTCTAACTCCAATTATGACCTTTTTTTCTACTATATCTCTCTGTCTTTCTAAGCATATATATACAAAAACAAAATATTTCTTATAAAAATATACCTTTATTGAAATTTTAAATGGAATTCTAAAAGTTTTGTTCGTTATTTTTCTATTTGTTTTTTGGGGGGTTTTTTGCCAGGCTTTATATGGCTTTATATGAAGTGACAGACCACTTAGCAGTTACTAGGTTCATCTCAAAGAGGTTCTAAACTTCTGTCCTAACCCCAATAACAAGTTGTTCTCTGGATTGGATGCTCAGGGACTGTTCCTAACTTATTCTTCATCCACTTTAGACTAGATATTTAACTCTAAGGTTATACCTGCTGCATTAGGGTTAATATTGCTTTCATTTAAATAAGAGGTGACTTAAGCACCTGATAGTTCACTTTACCATCCCTATATCCTACTTTTATTAGCTGCCAAAATAGAACTTCTAAGTTTTTTGTGTTTTTTTTTAAGATGGAAAAAAATATTCCAGTTTTCCACCTAAGACCACAGTTGGGGGAAAACAGAAATTTTGCTGCAATTGATAACAGAAAAGTTTAAAGTTAGTAAACGAAGTTTTACTTCTCATTCTATTTTGTTCTGGTTTTAACACTGAAATAGATTTGGGATGTAGTGGCCTCACAACAATAGATTAATTCTCCAAGAAAGGAATGATATAGATTAATATTGGTTAAAATATAATATAGAGATTGGTTCTGTGTGATAAGTTCTGGTCCTGAAACTTCATATTGCAAGGAGAGGTTTTATAAAATAGTCTACTAATATGTTGACCTCATAAACATATATTGAGTATAAAGATTATTTGACTAAATAACGTGGAAAAGAAAATTTTAAAGGGTAAATTTTCACCATTGATTTTCTTAACCAATAACTGAGTTTCTTTCAAAATCATAAAGAAAAACAATTTTACTGAAGTTAGAGCACTATGGAAAACTGAAAGTGAAGCATTTTTCACAACAGAATAATAAAATAATGCATCTATATATGAATATTCTAATATAGGTTTGTGTGATAGCAATACCTATTCCATTATATCCTATCTTTTGCAGCTACACTCCAATTCTGACAAAGGTGATGGATCAGTCAAATACATCCTTACTGGAGAAGGGGCTGGGACAATATTTATCATTGATGACACCACAGGAGACATTCATTCAACCAAAAGTCTAGATCGAGAGCAGAAGACCCACTATGTCCTTCATGCCCAGGCAATTGATAGACGGACAAATAAGCCTCTCGAACCTGAGTCTGAATTCATTATCAAAGTCCAAGACATCAATGACAATGCACCCAAATTTACAGATGGACCATACATCGTAACTGTGCCAGAAATGTCCGACATGGGTAAGAAAAATAATTTTTCACTTAAAGCAATTAACTACTTATTAACATATCTAGAAATGCCCATTAAGGCCACAAATGCTTTTTTATTGTAATATAGGATTATAGAAAAAATAATTTATATTAGAAGCTAAAAAGCTGGAAATCATTTTAAAAGTTATATATCTGAATCTTTCTAAGGAGTATTGTAAACAGTGTACTCATGGGGTACTTTAAAACTGAGTTCCAGAGCCCTCATGAATAAATAGCAATTTGGTTACAAAATTTTTTTTAAAATCTTAAATTTTCAAATCCTACATAGTTTAGGTAATCTCCAGTGCATTTGAACATGTATATCATTTGTGTAAAATGTGCAAAACACACTAAAATAAAAAAGAGAAGAGTTCCTTCTTGTTATTTTATTTTTTTTATTTTAGTGAGGCAATTGGGGTTAAGTGACTTTCCCAGGGTCACACAGCTAGTAAGTGTTAAGTGTCTGAGGCCGGATTTGAACTCAGGTACTCCTGACTCCAGGGCCGGTGCTCCATCCACTGCGCCATCTAGCTGTCCCTCCTTCTTGTTATTTTTAATGAGGTGATATTATCTTTCCAGATAAATAAAAATGAAAATCTACCTATTTGAAATTTTCATATTAAACAATTATTATTCATGCTTTCATTTGACTGCTAATAGAGTGATATTATAGTTTAAGATACAAATCTTTGTGGAGAAAGGTATAACTGAAATTATATTGAAATATCAGGGGACAGGTAGGTGGCTCAGGAGAACCTGAGTTCAAATCTGGCCTTAGGGGCAGCTAGGTGCTATAGTGGATAAAGCACTGTCCTTGGATTCAGGAGGACCTGAGTTCAAATCTGGCCTCAGACACTTGACACTTACTAGCTGTGTGACTCTGGGCAAGACACTTAACCCTCATTGCCCCCCCATTATATATATATATATATATATATATATATATATATATATATATATATATATATATGCATGCACTAGCAATATTCTACTAAAGTAGTTTTTTAGTAAACCCAGTCCAGAAACATCAGTCCAACAACAAAACATTAATATGCATCATGATAATAATTCCCATTTTCCCCTCACTTTAAGGTTTATCAAGTGGTTTTTGTTTATATAATTTTTTAAAACTCTGTGGTGTAGACAGTAGAGATTATTCAGTTTTTTCTGATGAGACAACACAAGCTCTAAGAGGTTAAGTCAGTTGTCTATGGCCATACAACTAGTATGTCTTTGAGATAGGATTCAAAACCAAGCTTCTTAAATGCAATCAAGTCTCTATGAATTGTAGCATGAAAATTATATTTTGTTGTTCAGTCATTTTTTTTACAGGATTAAGTGACTTGACCAGGGTCACACAGCTCATAAGTGTCTAAGGCCATATTTGATCTCAGCAAGATGATTCTTCCTGATTCCAGGCCTGGCATTTTCATCCAGTATGATGCCTAGTTGCCAATTATCTATGGGGTTGTACAACAAAGGGATCTATGGCTCAGCATAAAAATCCTAGTCTTTATAGAAACTAATTAGGACCTATGGAGGGAACAAGATACTATTCTACTCCTAGAGGGAGAAGCCTAATGGGCAAGGAACAGAAAACTTAATTGATTAGCTTTTATTACTTATTTACTACATACCGGGTACTGTACCTGGGCATATAAAGACAAAAAATGAAACATTTCATATTGGCAAAGAGTTTATGTTCTGCGTATATAGCATTGATGTATTTGCATTTGTAAATGAATATACATGCACACACAAAACCACAAAGTGAGGGGGTGGAGAGTGAGCTCTAGCAGCTGAGGATCAGCAGGAAAGGCTTTAGGTAGAAAAGAACACAAAGATTTAGGAGTCTGAACACAAGACAGAGCTTCAACAATTGGAACAAGATGATAAGGTAGATAATATAGTGTGTAGTAGTAACTCCATGCCCCTACCCCTTACTAGTTTCTCTAAATATAAGGATTCTCATCCTGAACTATTATTGTCTTCCTTCTTTGACAAACTGTTATTTGTGAAACTGTTAGCAATTTGTCCTATTAATTGATATTTATAACTCCAGTGATTACTACCTTGTCCCTTTCAGTTCCAGCAAATTAACTAAGGAATGAGGTCAGGACAAGATCCATGGCAAGACTGATTTGATGATGATATCAAGTGTCATTTGTCTATCAGAGGCAACAAGGAATCACAGTGGATTTGGAATCATGAAAATTTGAGTTCATGTCTGGTCTCTGAAACTTACTAGCTATGTGATTAACCCTGGAAAAGCCATTTAACCTCTGCCTACCTTGGTTTCTTCATTTGTAAAATGGGAATAATAATAGCATCCACTTCCCAGAGTGGTTGGAAGGACAAAATGGAATAATAATTTTGAACCATTTTCAAACCATAAAACACTATGTAATTGTTATTCATTATCATTTTAATTAATTCTATTTCCTTTGCCTATAAGCAGTATCAGTTCCAGGCTCTAGGCCAGACCTAAATAGTCCCAAATTAGGCCTAAATTAATAGATGGGCTTTAAATAGCCTCATTTGTAGGGTCCAGAGACTCAAACATCATTAGAATATCCTCTTCGGTGATATGTGTTTCCGATCTGCCATTTAATTTAACACGGATATATGTCTGGTAAAGAGTTTGTCAATAATAAGTTTATACAGAAGATCACATTTTCATTAGTGTTAATGAACCATTCATATAGGAAATCCTTTTGCTTTTAGGAAGAATACATAGATTTAAAGCCATCTTTAGTTTTGACATTTTGTTAAATAGATAAACTTCTGTTTATAATTCACTAATAATTTTGCAAACTTTTGCTTTCCCAGGGTGTTTATAGAAAATCAGGCATTTTTGCTCTAATACATTATTTCAGAGATATTTCCTTCAGTAGAAAAATATAATTTGCTCCTACCTTAATCAATAAGTTTATTAGTATGATTTTTAAAAAATAATAAAAAATTTATTTCATTGTGGTCAAAACTGAATGCGTTTACCCAGTCATTATCTATAGTCATTCATACCTTTAAGTTTTCTTGGTTTAAGGTTAATATCTTTGTAGGTTAGAACTAGAATTGTCTTGACCTAAGACCTGAGTGAAAGCATCAGAATTGTGATTAATTTGGTCTTGTTTTTAACAGATTACTTTGTCTGTAGTGACTAGGCTTAAATATACCTCCATGTAGAGTTTAATATGATTTGGTTATATGAAGCAAAGAATGGAATTAATTCCGTAGTTCTTACCTTCTGCCTCATAATTTCTCTTCCTCCATCAAGACTTTGCTCACATCCCATGTTTTGTTTCCCCATTTGTTAATGTCTTCCCCAGGAATTAAATTAATTTAATAGCTAGCATTTATACTATATATGCCATGCTCATCACTTTATAAACATGGTCTTATTTGATGCTCACGACAAACTTGGGAGGTGGGTGCTTTTATTATCCCCATTTTACAGTTGAGGAAACTGAGTCAACGAAGTTAAATGATATGCCTCCAGGGACACACAGCTAGTAAGTGTTTGAGGCAGGATTTCTTCCTAACTACAGTCCTAGAACTATATCCACTGTGCCACCTAGATGCCTAAATTAACTTTTACAGATTTAACCAATAATTTATTAAGTGCTTACCACATATCAGAAACTTTACAAATGTCTCATTTTATCCTCCAAACATCCTTGGGAAGTAAGTGCCATTATTATCTACAGATGAGAAAACTAGAGCAGATAGAGGGGAAAATGACTTGTCCAGGATTACAGAGCTAGTAAATGTTTGAGGCCATGTTTGAACTCAAGTCCTGGATTCTATACACTGTGCCACCTAACTACCTCTAGAATACCTTCTATCTACCTACTCTTTATGTGTGTATAATATACCATTTACTCCATACAACACCCCCCTCAAGAAAAATAAAATATGAGCTCTTTGAGAACAGAGGGTAGGTTTTTTTGTTTGTTTTTATTTATGTCTTTTTGTTTTTACTTTGTATCTCCAATGCCCATCACAGAGCCTGGCATACAGTAAGGACATAATAAATGCTTGTTAACTTATTGTCTAATCAACAAAGGTTGTGATCTTCTGCAGGCACATAATATTGAGAAAGCAAAGGAAAAAAGAATGGTGAACTTATTAAAAATACTTTTTCAATATGTGGCTATTCTTTACATCTTTAACTGATGCAATTAAATTTCATATATCATCTATAGGAAATTGTTTCCTATTCCTTTGGGGAATAATTAAATTGAAAGGAGAAATAATATGGATATTTTATTGCATTCGATTTTTAAAGAAGGAGAAATCATAAAATACACACTTTATTCAAATTATTATAGGGACCTCAAATTAGGATGTGGTAGTAGGCCTTTAAATTAGAGGTGCCAATCTCCCAGGCCTGCTGCTGCACAACTACCAAGTGCAACTTGAATCAGATTTTGTAATGCCATTAGGAAGTGTTTGAAAAAAATATAAAAATGCAGAAAACAGATAATTGTTCATTTTTTTTCTAATGTCAATGTGCTGCCACAGGGATCCATTTCTATTTGCATTTGACACCACTGCTTTAGGCCATATCTATAAGATCTGTAGCACATGCCAATCTAATTATTCAGAAAATCTCTCCTATTAATGCCACAGTGAAGTTCATGGATTCCCCTGGCAGGAGACCTTTTAATGAAATGACAGAGAAGTATTAGTTTGACTTATGACTTAATCTTGCCTAGAGAAAGAAGCTTCACCTACATGACTTCTTTAAAATAAAGTTTTGGAGGTAGAGCCAAACTATTGGAGAAAAGGCAGGATCTCACTTGAGTTCTCCCCCAAACTCTTCCAAATACCTTTAAATAATGCCTCAAAACAATTTCTAGAGAGGAATAATGCACAAAAGCATGGGGCAAAACAATTTTCAAGCCAAAGACAATTGGCAAGGTCAGGAAGAGAGGTAAGTTGCACCAAGGTGAGAGTGGAACACAACCCAGTGCAGACTGAGCAAGCACAGACCAGGCCCCAGCAAACCAGGAGCAGGCCTTAGGTGGGGGGAGAGAAGGGGGGCACACTGAATCACTGGCAGTAGTGATTAGCCCAAAGATAGCAAGGGGGTCAGACAAGTGTTTGGAAGGATATTGCAGGAGTCCTTCCTCTGTTGCATTGCCCATACTTAAATCTGGGTCACAGACCTGGGTTTTGGTCCCTGGGCAAGATGAAGCACTAGCACTGCAGAGCTTGTGACTGCAGGGCAGGTGGGATGTTCTTCATGGTTCCAGAGTGGAAAGGAGTGCTTATGGTTGCTCACCAACCAGTGCTCAGCACAGGAGGGTAGTAAACACCCCTCTCCCTAAATCATACCAACTTAGAATAACCAAAAACTTACAGGTCCCCAAGAATTACCTCTGAAAATAGCTGCAAAAACAAAAACAAAAACAAAACCCCTTATCTCAGGAAGCAAAGCCCCATTTTCTCATAAAGTTAAAATTGAAGAAATATTTTGGAAAATGAGCGAACAGCAGAAAGAAGATATACAATGTTACTATGGCGACAGGGAAAGTTAAAACTCAAACTCAGAAGAAGACAACAAAGTCAAAACTTCTACATCTAAGACCCCAAAGAAAAATATGAATTGGTCTCAAGCCATGGAAAAGCTCAATAAGGTTTTTAAAAATAAAGTAAGAGCCCCAGTCACTGAGCCCCGTCGAGGACTCAGCAGCCTCCCCCTCGAGCCCCCTCGCTTCCCGATGCTCCGGTCCCCCCCCCACCTCCCGCCCGCCTTCTCCCGCCACTGCCTTCCGCAGGCTGTTTCCACTGAGGAAAAAGAGTCGTAGGAAATCCTCACTTAAGCTTCAGTGAGCCACAAGCACTTAAAACCCATGAACCTTCAGCTGAAGCTCACTGAAGCTTAAGTGAGGATTTCCTTGCAATGAGTAGAAAGATTCCCTTCTGTCTCTTGTCACAAGTTTAAAAACCTCACAGCTTGTATAATGTAACCATTTGGGGTCTGCTATTTAACTTGGACTAGTGTAACTCATTCATGTAATAAACTGAAAAGAGCCAAAAAAAAAAATAAAGTAAGAGAGGTGGAAGAAAAATTGGGAAGATAAATTATATTGATGCAAAAAATGAAAAAAAAAGACTCAACAACTTGATAAAGGAGGTGCACATACACAAAAAAATACTGAAGAAAACAATACCTTAAAAACCAGAATAGGCCAAATGGTAAAACAGGCACAAAAATTCAATGAATAGAATAAAGCCTTGAAAAGCAGAATTGGCCAGAAGGAAAAAGATATACAAAAATTCACTGAAGAAGAAAACACCTTTAAAAGTAGAATTGGCCAAATGGAAAAGGAGGTGTGAAAGCTCACTGAAGAAAAAGAAAATCCTTAAAAATTAGAATTGGAGGAGAGGAAACTAATGACTATATGAGACATAAAGAGCCATTCAAACAACACTGAAAGAATGAATAAAAGAAAAGGAAATGTGAAATATCTCATTGGAAAAAAAGTGACTTGGAAAATAGATCCAAGACTTAAGAGTTGAAGAATTGGACTATCAGAAAGCCATGATGAAAAGAAGAGCCTAGAGAACATCTGTCAAGAAATTATCAAGGAAACTGTCCTACAGCCAGAGCGTAAAATAGAAATTGAAAGAATCTAATGCTTACTTCTTGAAAGAGATCCCAAAATGAAGGCTTCCATGAATATGATAGCCAGGTCAAAGAGAAAATATTACCCAGAAAGAAATAATTCACACAGTCAGGATAACACAAGATTTATCAGTTTCTACATTACAGGACTAAAGGATTTCAAATATGATATTCTAGAGGGCAAAAAAGCTAGGATTATAACCAAGAATCACCTACCTAGCAAAATTAAATATTATCTTTCAGGGGAAAAGGAGATATCCAATGCAATAGAGGTAAACAGAAAAGACAAATCATAAGGGATTCAATAAGGTTAAACTCTACATTTGTACAGGGAAAAAGATACTTGTAACTATTTAAAACATTCTCATTATTAGGGTAGTTAAAAGGAGTATACATAGAAAACATAGATATGAGTTGAATATAATGGGATGATTTTCTAAAAAAAATAAAATTAAGGGGTAAGAAAGAAGAATATACTGGGAGAAGGGGGGAAGACAAGGTAGAATGGGTGCAAATTATCTAATATAAAAGAGGCCTGAAAAAAAATTTTACAGTTGGGAGAATGGGGGGAGCTAGTGAACCTTACTCTCTTTGGAATTAGATGGAATGACATATACACTCAGTTGGATGTAGAAACCTTTCTTACCTTATGGAAAAGTATGGGAAAGGGATAAAAGAAGCAGGCAGGGCAGATTAAATGAGGTAAATTCATAAGCAAAACACTTTCAAAATGGAAAGGGCAAAAAGAGGAGTTAATAGGATAAATGCGGGGGAATAAGATAGAGGGAAATATATAGTTGGTAATCATTATTGTCAAAAAAGTATAGATAGTTTCTCTGATAAAGATCTCCTCTCTAATATATAGAAAACTAAATCAAATTTATAAAAATAAAAGCCATTCCTCAATGATAAATGACAAATGTTGTAGAGGATTTGGGAGAATTAAAAAATGAACGCAATGTTGGTAAAGTTGTATTCTAATTAAATCCTTCTAGAGAGCAATGTGGAACTATGCCCAATGAGTTATAAAACCATGCATACCCTTTGAGTAGGCAATACAACTACTAGGTCTACATCACAAAGAGTTTGGTTTTGTTTTATTTTAAATAGGAAAAGGACCTATTTGGACAAAAATATTCATAGCAGCTCTTTGGTCAAAAAGAATTGGAAATTGAGGGGATGTCCATCAATTGGGAAATGGCTGAACGTGTTGGTGTATATTATTTTAATGGAATATTATTGTGATATAAGAAATAACTGGCAGGATGCTCTTGGACAAACATGGAAAGACTTACTTGAACTGATACAAAGTGAAATGAGCAAAACAAGGAGAACATTGTTGACAGTAATAGCAATATTGTATGTATGAAAAACTACTGTGAATAACATAGCTCCTCTCAGCAATATAATGATCAAAGACAATTCTGAAAGACTTATGATGAAAGGTGCTGTTCATCTCCAGAGAAAGAACTGGTGAAGTCTTAATGCAGATGGAAGATATTTTTTCTTTCACTCTTCATTTTTCTTTTCTTCCTTTCTTTTCTCTTCTTTCTTTCTTTCTTTCTTTCTTTCTTTCTTTCTTTCTTTCTTTCTTTCTTTCTTTCTTTCTTTCCTTCCTTCCTTCCTTCCTTCCTTCCTTCCTTCCTTCCTTCCTTCCTTCCTTCCTTCCTTCCTTCCTTCCTTCCTTCATTCTTTCTTTCTTTCTTTTGTTTTTGTTTTTTTGTTGTTGTTGTTTTTTTGGTGAGGCAATTGGGGTTAATTGACTTGCCTAGTGTCACACAGCTAGTAAGTGTCAAGTATCTGAGGCCAAATTTGAACTCAGGTCCTCTTGACTACAGGGCTGGTATTCTAGCCACTATGCCACCTAGCTGCCCCCATTCATCATTTTTCTTACTGTTTGTTTTCGGTTGTTTTGGTATGTGTTTTCTTTTACAGTATGCCTTACATGGAAATGTTTTTTGCATGACTACACACATATACACACACACACACACACACACACATATATAAACATGTCAAATGGCTTGCCTTCTCAATAAGGGTGCAGTAGAGGAAGGGGGAGAATCTCAAAAATTGAAAAAAATATTAAAATGATTTTTACATGTCATTGGAAAAACAAAATATTAAATTTAAAGAAAATACAGTTTTATGTTCTTATAACTTTTAAAATTATTTTAATGATAGCTTGCTTTTATAACATCTTTATTTCTGAATGAATCCCTTCTGCCCCTATACAATGAGCCATTCTTTATAACAGGGTTTAAAACTTTTAAAAATGAGGAAATTTAATGAACACAATAATCATATCTTCATTATGTGCAATATCTCTTACCCATCTTTCTGCAAAAAAGGAAGAGAGGTACATTTAGTCAACTTTTTAGGGGCTAAGTTTTAAGTCATTATAACTACAGAACATTCATTATTGTTTTGTTTTGTGGTTATTCTGTTATTAATATTTATTGCTTCTTTTGCTATAGAAATATTCTGTTTCACACATGTAGCACAATTTGTCTAGCCATCCCAAAACTTATAGATGTCTACTTTGTTTCCAGGTCTATGCTACCACAAAATATAGTCCTGTGAATATTTTGTTGTATATGAGATTTTGTTTAAATTTTCAATAGATTCATTCTAACTCTAGGATTCTTTGATTATTATTTTATTAAATTCATTTGAAAGGAATTACCCAAATACTGAGCTAGAACTGCAATCTCATCAGTATAAGAATTCCTTCCCTTGATGCAGATTGTAAACCATCCATACCTGACTTTCCTGTATGATTTTTGTCCATGTCCTTGTACAAATTCACCCTAAGGGATTAAATCAACACACTTCCTCACTTTCTATTTATAAAGCAAGGATACCAATGGAGCATATGAACTATATGGTCCACAAGTCATTTCTAACTTTTACCCTGTAACTAATTCATCTTATTTTAACTCATTTTTATGATATCCTTTTTACCATTCATCCTTCATAATTCTTTATTTGTAAGGCCTGGTAGCCTATTTTTGCTCATCAGGTTTCTGTCCATTGCTCTTTTAAAGTCTTAAAACAAACAAAACAAAACCAGAAAACAGAAAAAAAAACCCACCCCAAAAACAAAAAACCAGAAACAAAAAAATGTGTTCTATGACTTCTAGAAATGTATTAGAAAAATGTTAATATTAAAATAAGATGTCTTTGCTTCATGGAAAAGCTTGGGTTCATTAAAAATATTTTGTAATTCCCCATAGGTATTCGATCCCATTTTCTTTCTCCCAATCATATACTAGAGGATGAGATCAATAATAATTTCTTAGTCTTTATCTTTGGATTACCCTCTTCCCCTAAATACTCTCTTTAGATTTTTTTGACATCAGTGACTCTGGGTTCTTTTGCCTATCTGACCATACCTTCTGAGTTTTTGGTGGACTTTATGCGGATCACACCCACTTACCATAGATATTCCACATGGATCTGTCCTAGACCCTTCTCTCTTTGTCCTGGATACTATCCCACTTGGTGATTTTAACAGTTACTGTGTATTCAATTATTGTCTTTATGTTAATGATTCTCACTTTTACTTATCTAGTCCTGACTTTTCTGGTTATCTCTGGAACTGGTGATCTCAGGTCTTGCATCTCCAACTGCTCATTGGCCATTTCTAACAGGGTGTGTTGTAGACATCCATAATTCAACATCTCCAAATACCTTCTTTTCTTCTTAACATCAATTTATTGGCACTTCATATCCCAAGTCTAAACATGTTTACTATCCCCATGCCCCACCCCATCCTGGCTCTCTCCAACTCTCAGCTATTATCCTGCCTTCTATAAGATGCACTTCCTGAGTCTCCTTAATTCTGTTTGATTCCTGTCATTTTCATCAATATACAGTTTATTTAGATATAGTTGTTTGCATTTTGTCTCCCTCATTAGATTGTGAACTCCTTGAAAACAAAGATTATCTTTGTATCCTCAGCATTCAGGAGAGTAAGTACCTAGCACTTACTAGATACTTAATAAATATTTATTGACTGAATGAGTGACTATACATTATGCATTAAATTGAATAATAAAATTATCGAGCATTTTTCATCCACTTATGTATTGTAAAGGTTTTGAGATTTGTGAGGTATAATAAGCACACTCACACTTCTAGAGTTACAAGGATATTATTAATTATAGGATAGTGAGTTAGACAAGGACAATAAGTTTCAGAAGCATAGAAATAGAGAAACAAAGACAAAATAACAATTCCAATCACAACTACAGTAATAAAGACATACATCACCAAATCAGGGAAACACCAACATCTGGATTTCTAGCTGGGGAATTCTGGTTTACAACTTCCACAGTCCTGACTGGGAAAGGTCCCAGGCAGAGTACCCTCTCCACAGGTGAGATTCCAAAGACCACTTTCCCAGTGAAGACATATACAGTTTGAAACAAAGAGGACATTAAGTCAACTGCTTGCTTGACCAGCAGAGATGTTATCTGCCTTCCTCAAGGGCTGACCAAGCCCCTAAGATAGGAAGAACATCCTGCTTTGACTAGAATACATTTATCTGTTTCTGAATTTCTTCAAAGGCTCTGTTTTGTTCCAAGGAAGCAGGCCAGGCTTTCGAGGAAAAAAACAAACCTATCAATCATCCTGATTGATTAAAAAAAAAACAAAAGGTTCCCAGCAAGTCTGTATTCTCATGAACAGGGAAGATCTTCCTGATTTTATAATTACCCCTTCAACTTAGTTTAATGCTACCTAGTTAGATCAAATTATTTTGAGTGACTATAGGTATCATTTAGAAGGCCCTACAATGTATCTGGGCATAATGTTTCGTTTTGTTTTAAATCCATGAGAAAATGTCAAATTGTTCAAGACACTAATATATATCACATTGCTATTATAGGCCTTCATTTGATAGAAATTGAACAAAGTCCTCAAATATGAATGGAACAGTATTTTATATATATCTATACGCATATATGTATATATGTATACACACATATATATGTATATTCACATATAAAATTAGAATATAGAAATTATATATACATAAACATTAGAATATAGAAATATATTCCAAATATATGTTGTGTGTATGTATATACACTATTTTCAAAGGCCAAGCATAACATATTCCTTTCAAACTTTCTATTAATGAAAATTCAACAGTATTCTCTATTTTATGTGCATCATAATATTATATTACATTAATAATTCAAACCAACTGCCATCAGTTATTATATGAAACTTATTCCTTTAATTTGGATTCAGCTTAATTTGATTAAAGTTTTAAAGTTTTTGGAGCATAGAAATGAAAAGAATTGGGAATGAATAGTTTTATTAATTCTCTGAGCTCATAAACCCAAGTTGGTTATGAAGGCAGAGAGAGCTGCATAATCATCCAAAGAAGTGTATATTCCTGCTTTCATAGTCAGCAATTCTAGTAAATACATTGCATTGCAGAGATATAGAGAGGATGGATGACATGATTTTTTTTTTGTAAAGTGCATTGACATTTTCAGATGGAAGATGCAATATAAATGTCATATCACCAACTGTATTTCACTGTTATTAAAAATATATAACATTATCATCAAGGAAATGTGAGAGCCAAAAGTGTTTGTCTTAGTAATGCTTCATCCCCTTCCCTTTCTCCAACACAACTGTATTGGTTTTTTCTGGTCTATTCTTTTTTTTTTTTTTGGAGATATCACAAATTTCTTTAGTTACCATCCAGATTTTACCTGGTTTGATCTCAATATTGGTTTAAAATCACATAGGATTTATTAGTAGTTACTGGAGATATTATTTCTTGAAATTCTTTATTGTATATTTTTTCCAGTTCACTTTTGTTATTTGACTGAAAATAAAACTCATTGTCTCTGTTATTTATATCTCAAATGAAACATGTTTTTCTACAAGCAATAGTCATACATATTTCTATCTCATCTAGTTTCATTAGTCATTATTAAGATAACACATTTACATTGTTCTTATTCACTTATATTATCAAAAATAAAAAAATAGATGAAATGTCTCTGAATGAAATAATAAATGTTAGTAGGTTACCTTAATGTTTATGTAAAATGAATTAAAAATAGAAACATTATTGGAGAGCCTCTGGGAATATCATTATACTAAAATACTCAGAATGAGCAAATGTTTCAAATGTTCTGGAAAACTTATGAAATAATATTAAAACATCACTAAACTATTCATATCTTTTACCTTGCAATCATACTACTAAGAATATATTCTATTAAGCTCTTATGATTAACACAATATTCAAAGCAGCATTTTCTGTGGTTATCAAGGGAAAAAAGGAAATAAAGTGGGTGTCAGTCAATTGGGGAATAACTGAACAAATTGTGGGATATAAATGTCATGGAGGTGTAATTACCACAAATTTGAAGAATTTAAGAGGAACATGGGAAGATGAAGCAGAGTGAAGAAACTGGAAGATAGGAAAAAGGAAAGAAGGAAGGAAGGTAGAAAGGAAAGAAGGAAGGAGGGAGGGAGGGAAGGTAATAAGAATTTATTGTTGTTGGTATTCTGTTGTTTCAGTCATCTGACTCTTCATGACCCCTTTTGGAGTTTCCTTGGCAAATACCTTGGAGTGGTTTGTCATTTCCTTCTCAGTTCATTTTACAGATAAGGAAATTGAGGCAAAACAAAGTCAAGTTACTTGGCCAGGGTCACAAAACTAAGTGTCTGAGGTCAGATTTGAACTCAGCAAGATGAGTCTTCCTGACTCCTGGACCAATTCTATCCATGGCACTACCTAGCTGTTCTAAACATTTATAATTTGTCTATGTGTCAGTTACTGTGCTTTTTTCCATTTTTGCATACTGTAAATTTTTAATCTTTACAAACATTATCTTATTTGGTCCTCACAACAACCCTTGGAGATCTGAGGAAACTGAAACAAACAGGAGTTAAGTGACTTGTTTAGAATCATACAGCTAGTATTTGAGATCATATATCAATTTCGATATTCTTTCTTTCTTTTTTGTGAGGCAATTGGGGTTAAGTGACTTGCCCAGGGTCACCCAGCTAGGAAGTGTTAAGTGTCTGAGGCCGGATTTGAACTCAGGTCCTCCTGAATCCAGGGCCAGTGCTCTATCCACTGTACCACCTAGCTGCCCCAATTCAACATTCTTGCTTTCAGTCTCAGTGCTTTAGCCAATTTACCACTGAGCTGCAATATATAATGGCCATTTATGTAAGAGACACAACACGACTTAGTAGATAGAGCAGGCCTTGAAGCCAGGAAGATTTGGGCTCAAGTCTCACCTCTTACACATAATGTCTATGTGATCCTGGGCAAATTACTGAAACTTTGAATGATCTAAGTAACTTTTTAAAGCTTACAAATTGCAAAAACACATGTTGACCTACATTAGTAGAGTTTCCCCTGAGACTTCCCTTAAGCCAGTGAAATATCAGGTCCAATCTCTTTAACACTAACGTAATTGAAAACAATACTAGTTAGTATACTTCTGAATTTAGATTATTTACAAGGGCTTGTCTTGGTCCCAGATTATTTATATAAAGAAATACATTTCCCTTCACTTGGTAGAGTACCAGGGGACAATGTATGCAGAATGTTATATAAGCCATAAGAAATAGTCATCTTTTCAGTTAGGGCTTGCTTAAATTTTTCTTTGTTATAAGGTAGGATTCTTAAATGAGAGAGTAGAATTCTAAAATAATGGTTCTATAATAAAAAGGTATGAATAAAACTTAGAGATACATTAAAAATAAAGTAGAAAGGGAAGACCTGTGAATTGTAACTTAAATATCTTAGAAGTTCACGTCTCTTTTCTTTGAAATGGTAGAGTTACTGATGTGTCTTCATCATTATGGACTTGGTTTCTTAGACTATACAGTCCTCAGACTTGCTCACTTCTGCTGAGAACTATGCTGCACAGTTTTTATCTATTTTAACCATGAAAGTGAAGCTATATACACTATAAAAGTACTATTATGAAATTATTATTATTAAAGCAAAGGGAATTGTCTAGTCCTGTCTTGGTCTTCCTATGAGCTTTCTATGTGTCCTTTTTTCCTGGAAAAGCACTATATTCAAATATATGATAAGCAAGTGCTTATATTTTAAATTTCGATTTAAGTAAAGATAGAATCATTCACTAAATATCATATTAGTGACCTACTAGTTCCAAACTACTTGGAGAACTACTACTATAGAGAAATAACTAATTATTTTTTTACTAATTAGTTTAAATTTACAAATGTGGAATTTGATATGTTTAAAAGAAAATTTATTGAATAATAAAGTGAGTCAAGAGCATTGTCTACTTCAGTAGATACAATTAATATTTTATATTAATTTATTAAAATGTTTGATATTAGTATCTAAATAGCTACTCCAAAACAGAAATTGTTTTATATTTTGTCAGTTTCTTCTTCCATTCATCATCCCTCCATTGCAGGTTTGTTTTTTTGTTTTGTTTTGACTTGTTTTTAGTCATTCTCTTCTATAACAAATATTGGTTTCTATACCTTCTACTCAATTCCTGAGCCTGGAAGAGATTTTGTGTTACTGTAATATCTTCTCTGTTGGGTTTTCTTTTACCTTTTAGTTGAACAAAGTTTATTGCTACAGTTTCAGGACAATGTATAATTCTAGGACCTTTCCCCATTTTAAATCATTTGTTATGTAAAATTTTAAGTAGTGGTTCAATAAATCATTTGACCTTCTGTCTTTTTTTCTTATCTTTGACATGATTCAACTATTTAATCTGCTTTTGATGCCTAAATTTCTTCCTTGTCTTTTATATCGTGATACAGGAGGTTCAAATGAATTGTCTAATTATATTTAATGTATAAGTCCCTTATAAATCAATCTGGGGACATGATATCTTATATTACCATCCTGACTCCACATTCCCACATTAAGTTCATTTATTACATTTTTATTAAATGATACTTATATGTATGGTTTTTTTTGGTCAGTGTGTTCAGTGCAATATAATGAAAAGACAGGAAGATAGCTAGGGGTCATTGTTGGAGGATTCAAATGTCTTGATGATGATTTCATATATTTTGTGAAGATTTTTTAGTGATATGGTCAGATCTATGTTTTAAGAATATACATTTGACAGTAGTTTGAGGATGGACTGGCTAAGGAAGAAACTTGATATATATTTAGTTGAGAGTTGATGAATATCTGAACCAAAGGGAGAAATGTGAGAGATTGATGTGATGATAAAATTGACAAGATTTGGCAACTGACAAAATCTTGGGAATTAGGCAAAGGAAATAGTTAAAGTTGACTCAAATGATCTAAGCCAGAATGTTCAAAAGTAGAAGAAAAGCTATGATTATTAGAACTCTCTTCTCCATTTTTTGCCACTCCACCACAAACACAGAAAACAGGGATAAATAGGACTAAGGGTTATTTTGTGACTTTTTTCTGTTTCATGGATTGCCATAGACATATAATTCATGACATGGTGGTAAAGCTGCTATTTAAGTACCTTTTTGTTACTAAGATTAATTTGATTCAATTTCATTCCTGGAACCATTACTGAAACCTTTTCCAGCCTGGAAAAAAACTGTTAGTGCTTATTCTCTATTGGCATAGACTACATAATGAGTTAAAAAAAAAAAAAGATGAAGAAAAGAACAGCAATGAAGCACCTAAAAATAGAGAGCAGAAGGAAGTTCTGAAGTAAAACAGAGAAGTAGGGCAATGATGTACAGTATGTAAAAAAAATTCATGGTTTTATATAAAATAATTTTTCTCTTCTTTATATAAGGACTTGTATATTTTGTTGATTTTTGTCAAATTCAATAAAAAGGAAAATTAAAAAGTGTTTTCCTACCACTCAATTCTGGACCAAGCTCATTTCACACCTTTTCATCAAATCTATCTATCTATCTATCTATCTATCTATCTATCTATCTATCTATCTATCTATCTATCTATCTTAGTAGTGGTAGAAATTGTACCTATGATGTATATGTGTCTTTGGGTACATGACTTTTAGTGACTTTTTCAAGGTCACATGGGAAGTATGTGTCAGAGGGAAGACTCAAATATTTGTCATCCTGATTCTAAGAACAACACTGTAAAGACTATGACAATCATTCTACCTCTCATTATATGTGTGTATGTATGTATGTACATGCACACATATACATACAGAAGAGATAAAGAGTGACTGACTTGAAAGGCTGTCTGGCTATGTGCTTGCTAGAATAACATTGATTTCATATATATGTGTATGTGTATACACACACTTATATACACATACACATTATACATGCACACAGTATGTACACATGCAGGTGTGTTGTGTATATGTGCATGCATGCACGTATTATAATATTTATGTACATTCACATGTGTGTATATATGTAAGTATGTATTTATCGGCAATTCTCAATGAGGAAACTCCCTGTACCAATGAAAGTCATGAACAATCTTGAAACAAAGAGTTACTTGGAACATGAATACATTGTGATTTGCCTAGAGCCAAATACTCCTTTTGGGTCAGAGATAAGACTTAAATCAACATCTTCCTGACTCTATTTCTGTCTCCTTATATATTATATTATACTGCCCCTCAAACTTTATTTACTTAAATGAGGATTCCTCTGGAAAACCAATATGAATCAGAGAAAAACTTACTTTTGAAACCTGTTAGTGAAGTATTTTGTATTCTGAAAATTTTGTTTTCCTTGAGAAATTGCAAATGCTGAAAAAAAATCAAAGCTCTATGTGTGTGTATCTCTATTTCTATCATCTATATCTATATATTTTCATCCTGTTGTTGAAATCTGGATAGTCAAAATAATCTATATTGTAGTATAATGGATTTCACTCATAAGGCTTTGAAAATGGTCCCTGGCCTCACTCATGCAAAAAAGGAATCAATTTTTCAAACATACCAAAGTAAATAAGAACTCAGAAATGTACTTCCTCATATAAAAAACTGGAAAATGAGATGGAAAAGATCAAATAGGGATTCCATTTCTGTGAAATGTTGAAACAATTGTGGAGGACAAGCCACACTGTGAGGGTGATGACTAATCATTTGTTTGCTATTATTAAACCCTGGATTTTAAAGAACCACATTGTTACAATACTAAGGTATGGCTAACAGTGAAAGAAAAATGTCACAGAACTAAAAATAAACTATTACTGATTTCATTCAATTCAACTCAACATTTAGTACATAAGGCATTAGAAAAGCTATTAGAGAATTGTGACAATTCATTAATTAAAATATAATTTTAATGCCATATGAATAAGGAGATAATGAAAAATAGAGTTGTAATTAGGTATATTTTTTCTCTTGTGGCATTAGTAATTGAGGGCCAAGATGATGCAGAGGACAGTTCAATGACAGGTACATTGACACTAAGAGAAAGGAGATTCCTTGAATAGAATAATAACACTGATAGCAGCTAGCATTTATCTAGCACTTTAACTTCTGCAAAGTGATTTACAAATATCTCATCTGAAGGGTATGCGTCTATGGGGCAGCAGGATTCAGGGGAAAGTAACCATGATAAAGGCCTGGGGCCAATGGTCCCCCCCCCCTTCCCCAGACATACCTTTTTCTGCTCCAGTCCCTAAAGAGACAAGGGCTGGACCATTACTACTCCCAACTGTGCCTGCAACAAGAATAATTAAACCTTACCCTGGCCTGAACTGGAAGAAGGGATGTGTATGTGAAACTAGAAGATGTTTGTCAGGAAATATAGTTCCATGTATTGGTTGTAAACCTTGCTAATTAAAAATAGGCAGAGAGGCACATTCAAGGACACTCCTCTAATCATTCTGAAAATAGTGATGGTGATTGTTTGTGTTTGTTTGTTTATTTGTCCACACTGGTGATTGATTTGTTATAGGAAATTTGGCGAGAAAACTCTCTACCTAGCCACACCAGCAACTCTTCTAATAATGTATGGTTTTACAGTTGTCTGGACCACTTAAAGGGTATGTGACTTGCCCAGTGTCATATAGTCAAATAAGAATCAGGCTCAGAATTTGAACCCAATTCAAACTAGTCTGAGGCCAGCTCTCTTTCTGTTATCCTATAATATAATAATGAGTAATACTTCATCTATGTGTATGACATATTATGTGAAGTAATATAATAGTATTTCAACATCTTAAAACCCCTGTTCTATGAGAATAGTTCTTCCTAGAGAGAAGAATGATGGAAAGAAGAAAATATGACAGATTAGACTAGGTGATCTCTATGGTTCCATTCAACTGTAATCTATGATCCTCTGAAATGGCCACTTAGTTCACTGATTTGTATATGCCATTGATGTAAATCATTCCTTAAACACAACATCCACAGCTTGACTGAGACCCACCAGGGACATAAGGAGGATGACCATTATGTATGGAGTAGACAGAGATGCACAGGTAAGAGCAGGCTATCTGGGGAGATGCCAACAAGGATAGTCATTACAGGTAGGCACTGAGTCCATGCCAATTCAACAAATATTTATTAAATGTAAGTGATAAGTGAAGACAATTAATATTACTTAAAATGTAACCATAAAAATATAGAATATTTAAGAACAAGTCACATCACTTAAGAATTTTAAAATTAGCTTACTTGTTAATTTTATATATAGGATAGTCCTGGTAGGAAAGTAAGCACATGGAATTGTGAAGATCACATAAGATTATGAATTTAATATACTTATGTTAGAAATAAAGGGCCATATAAATGTAGGCTCATTTTTATTGTTATATTCAGTAACTTATTTTGACATAGGATAAAGGAATCTATGATTAGTAAGAATTATTTGACTTTCATTTGATTATCAGTTTCCAAATTATAATTGTATAATCATTGACTGAATTTCATGAATGTAAAAGCAATGGAAAGCTGTACTTTTATATACCTTTTAACTATTAAATAGCTTTTATGTTACATAAATGCTCAATTACGCGTGCTTTTTTAGGCTTTTTCTCCCTTGGGGCAGTATATGTAAGTGTTAGGAATACATGCACATTTACATCTTGATGCTTTGCAGTCAAATATAAATCTGATGAATAGAAAGGTGGTCAAGAAGATCTGAGTTCAAATCCTGCTTAGAAAATTCATGGTTTTGTGACCCTGGGCAAATCATTAAACTATTTCTAACTCAGTGTCCTCCTCTATAAAATGGGAGTAATAATAGGACCTACCTCTCAAGGTTGATGTGAGTTTAAATGACATAATGCATTTAAGGTGCTTTGAAAATTTTAAAGATCTATCTAAACTCTGACTATTTTTATTTACCAAGACCATTAAACCCGAAGAGTGTAGTGCAAAAATTTAAGTTAAGTTTTCAAAACACTAGTTTTACTTTTTTTTTTTTTTTTTGCAGGCAATGGGGGTTAAGTGACTTGCCCAGGGTCACACAGCTAGTAAGTGTCAAGTGTCTGAGGCCGGATTTGAACTCAGGTACTCCTGAATTCAGGGCCGGTGCTTTAACCACTGCGCCATCTAGCTGCCCCACTAGTATTACATTTTAAGGTTTTTCATAAGCCTATAAAACAAAACTATTTGGGATAAAATAGTTTGGAAATAATAACATTCACCTATGACAAAGCTCTATGAATAAAAGTTGTTTATGCTATTCAAACTAGGTTAAACTTTGAGCATAAAATCTGTTACCTTGGGAATTGTGATAATTTAGGCATGACCTGATAATACCTAATGTTACAGTGGAATCAATGATATGTAGCATTGGGTAAAAACAGCATTACAACATGCCATGTATGTTTGTATGTATGTACATGTGTGTGTGTGTGTGTGTGTGTATAAGTTTACAGTCCATGGCTCTGAAAAATATTGCAAATTATCAGACAGGTAAGGTTTTAGGTTTTCTTCATATTCTTTTGATCTTTCATCTATAACAATAATAACTCACATTTATATTTTTTTCAAATTTATAGTTTTGTATATACAGAATCTCTTTTAGTTCTCGCAACAGCTCTGAAGGCACACACACAGCTGTTGTTATGTATCACTTCGGTTTGAGTATTATGGCTATCAGTTAAAAAATTAAAATGAGAAACATTGAGCTTAGTCAGTATGGTGGTACACCTCTGTAATCACTGTTACTTGGGAGGCTGAGGTTGGCGCATCACTTGAAGTTGGAACTTCTGAGCTACAGCATTCTAATCTGATTACATTTCTATAGTAAATCTAGCACAAATATGGCAAGCCCCCAGGGAGGATGGAGTACCAGGCAACCCAAGGATGTATAGGTGGGAAATTGTAGAGGTGAAACTCCTATCCCAATTGGAAGTGGGACAAAGCTTGTGGATGGGATACCATACTTCCAGGCTGAGTGACACAGGGAGACTGAGAAAAGGAAAGGGGGGTGGGGTAGGAGAAGAGAGGAAATGAGAGAAGAGGACAGAAGAGGAGAAGAAAGGAGAGGAGAGGGAAAGGAAAGGAAAGGAGAAGAGAAAGTGAAGGAAAGGAAAGGAAAAATGAAAGGAAATTACTGCTAGTATATTGAATTCATGAATCTAAATAAAACATGTAAAGATTCATTCTGACAAAACTGGTAATGTTTACATAATACACAATTTATAGTTACTTATAAAGATGTTATTTTTAAGAACTGCTTTTTTGTCTGTGAACTGGGAATAGGAAGGATTTGGAATTGGGATTTGGACCTGATGTTTCAGTTGTGTAAAGAAACTGTTGTCTGGAAATCACTTTGAGAGATTCACATGGTCATGTTATTGCCATATGTAACCTTAGACAGGTGACTAGGGTACTCTGAGGTTAAAGGACTTGCCCATGTTGAAACAGTTATTATAATTCAGCAAGAGGACTTGAACCTAGGATTTCTAGACTCCAAGGCCATTCCTGTATCCATTATACCTCACTGCCTCCCAAGAACACAGCATCATAATAATAATATTTCTAAAATCCTCAAATGCATCAGAGATTTCATCATAGGTTCCTTCCAACAATATAAATAACAATTTCTACTCATTCTATGTATTTCTAATACATATCTTCTAATAAGTTCCTCTAAAAGGCTCACTCAATGTTCTGGGAACCTTCTTTTGTTTATATTGACATGAGAAGACTACCATGGGAATACTACAAGATAATTTATTTCTGTCTGTTCCCATATGATGACCCATTGTCTTATTTTGCTCACATATTTCATTGGTGACTCTACTTCTTCATTGTTGTTTTTTTCTTTTCTTTTTTTCAATGGATGGCAACCAATTTTTATCTATCATGAGCCCTCTAAGTGATTCATTTTTAATTCCTCTGATATTGTCCTGATTGATGTCTCTCAGTCAAAAATAATGGCAAAAGAATGTTGATATTTATAAAACGAGTCTTTGTTTCAAGAAGTTTTACATTGTTAAGGAAAAGGAAGCAAAAAAGAGAAAAGAAGAGAAAAGAAAAACAAAAAAGAAAGGAAAATAAGTTTAAATTGGTATTTTAATGTTTGCTCCATTCTTAAATATCACTATGTCATGTCATGGTATCAAGCCTTTGTTTTTGTTTTGTTTTATATTAATTTTGATCTTTCCTTTAAAAAGTCAATAGTTAAAGCAGCTAGGTGGCACAGTGGATAAAGCACCAGCCCTGGATTCAGGAGGACCCGAGTTCAAATCCTGCTTCAGACACTTGACACTTACTAGCTATGTGACCCTGGGCAAGTCACTTAAGCCTCATTGCCCCACAAAAAAACCAAACAAACAAAACAAAAACAAAACAAAAAAGTCAATAGTTTGACTATACTGAGACAGCTGATTCAAGAGTTATGTCTATTCAAATTACTAATATTTTAATGAGTGACATCTTTTCTCTTAAATTATACCCAATTCCTTTCCTTTATGAGTTTTTTAATAATTGCCATATTCAACATTTGCTAATTGCTTGCTCAAAGAAAGTATTTATAACCTATAAGCATGAGGTTCTTTGTATTCTCACAGTCTTTGAAAGCTTTAATTCCAAATTCTATTTCATGTTATATCCAATATGTCTTGCCACCTTTTACTTTTCCTATCTTCACCAAATATCAAAGTTTATTTTATTTAATTCAGAGTCTTATAATGTTCTTCAAACTAATTCCTCTGCTTCTTCAGTCTCTGAAACAGATGTTGGCACATAGAATACAATTATTTCAATGGTGGTATTTTTGCTATTGCTTATCAAAAGGATTGCAATATGGGGGCAGCTAGGTGGTACAGTGGATAGAGCACGGGCCCTGGAGTCAGGAGTACCTGAGTTCAAATCCGGCCTCAGACACTTAACACTTACTAGCTGTGTGACCCTGGGCAAGTCACTTAACCCCAATTGCCTCACTAAAAAAAAAAAAAAAGGATTGCAATACAAGTACCACAAGATGATATTTTTTGTTACCTTTGGTTCCATGATACAACCAACACGGCAAAGTCTTTTATTTGCTACTCTGAGGAGAAACTATGATCGACACTTCTATTTTATTATAACTTCCTTCTCTCTTCTAGTTTAGTTTATCACAGGGATTTCATGATTAATATACCTCAAAAATTAAAGTTTACAAAGTATGGTCTTCACAACAATCCTGTGAAACATGTTTACAAGCAAATGTGTGCGAGAGCTCAGATCTCTTGGTTTCAGGCCCAACATCCTTTCTACTTAGCTATATTGCTAGAACTGTCATGAATTCAAGATTACACAAGGGAAATAAAAGTAGTAATATTAAGTACTGCTCCCTGGGAATGATAGGCTAAAGACTTTCAAAAGGCACGTGAATTTTCTCATACTGAAAACTGTCTCCAGAGTTGAAAAATGTTCTTCAAGATACTCTTTATCCTTTTGACGTGTCAGAGAAAAAGAATGCAATGGAGAATGTTTCTCAGGAAGATTTAGCAGATTCTGATGTGCTGAATAATTGAAGATTTCTAAATGAAAAGTGGCTCCACATTCTTATAAACTAATTTCTTGTCCCACTATAATGCACAGTTGATTTTGCCCTTTTTCATTTAGGTACATACTAGTTCCCTGCCTCCATTTTCTCTCCTTATATTCCCTTCCAAGGTCTTATGATCAATTGAGAAAATGTTTGTAAAGCACTTAGCACAATAAAGCCTGGTCCCTACTAGGTGCTTTATAAGTGTTTAGCCCTGTTGTTTCCCTTATGACTGACTTGCAGGTTAGTAGCCTAGTCATCATAGCACTGTTTTGTTACTCAGCTAAACTGTCATGGATGAAATGTTGCAGCCTTGTGCATTAAAACAGCTTCTTTTTTTCACCACACTGTGTACCAAGCTCCACATGGCTTAGTTTTGGTAGTGTAAGTTTGCTAAGTACCTGTGTGCATTAGGGATGGGAGCTGATCTTCTCTGTTAGTATCAAGATGCACCAAAGATATCCTACACATCATTGAGCTCACTCAATAGTCTATTTAATATTTTCAATACCACCCAAAACATGTGGTTTGCATATGTTATTACTGTGAAAAGAAACTATTATATTTGTTTAATGATTCCCCCTTTCCCCATATTTAGATGTGAATCAGTGCTAAAAACTTTTAAATACAATACATTTTCACTTGGGGAGTAGTTTGAAGGCAGCAACAGGAATTAATGACACACAAGATAACAAAATTAGTTTAAGTGAAAAGCTAGATTTAAAAAAAAGAATTCAGAATTTTTCTAATTCTTCTTACAAAAGGATAATAAAGAAAGTCTTTTGAGTGTTACTATAGTACGTATTCAAAAGCTTTATCAAATTATGTGGTCCAAAGTGCTTTTCATGTGAAATTACTATCCTCCGGTGTAGGATGAAATTAAAGTTGAATCTTGTTGATTATTGCTTTTTCCCAGTACCTGGAAAATCTTTTGAGAATTAAGCCCTAAATGATTTGGGTAGGTAAGTATCCTCAGTCTCCATAAATCCTCACCTTATTTCTACTCAAGTTCTTGTTCAACATTGATTCATTTCAGATTTTTACTGTGCTGCAAACTATAGCAAGCCATGAATTCTGACTCATAACTTCTGTGGGCATTTGCTTTGTATTAAGTTGCCTCATTATATGTTTCTAATTTGTCTTTAGTGACTAATACAATGCTTTTCATTGATATAACTTTATCAAATTTGAGCCATTAAAACAATGACAATCATCACCACCACCTTTACACCAGGTGCTGTAAAGAGAAGCAGAAGAGGAAGTCTGAAACCAATCATCATAGGCAATTTCCAAGAGAATCTAGCCTTAATTTTCACAATATAAAATACATATTCACAGCTTATTATTTATTTATCTGAATCTGAAAAATAAATTTGGTTAAAACTTTAACCAAGTAACATTTATCCTTAGTATGCAATTTCTGAGGGTACCACAGGGAATGGTTTGAAATGGTAATTGTATACAGAATAATAATTGTTTCTTTTTTTTAATTCTTTGCAATGTTCATTTATAGAAGAAATCTTAAAAAGTCAGGAATGTGGGGGCAGCTAGGTGGTGCAATGCATAAAGCACAGGCCCTGGATTCAGGAGGACCTGAGTTCAAATCTGGCCTCAGAAATTTGACACTTACTAGCTGTGTGACCCTTGGCAAATCACTTAACCCCCATTGCCCTGCACCCCCTCCCCCCCAAAAAATCAGGAATGTTGTCATGGAATTTTTAAAAGTTTTCTTTAACAAGCTTACACTTAAATAAATAGAGGATTGAAGTTTCCTTTTGGAGTCTTTTGATCAAATACATATAATGATCCCTAGGGAAATTATAGTCTTGGTTTAATATTGTTCCCTTTTGAAGGTATGATTTTCCATCAAGTTGGAGGTTTAGATTTACAAAGCTAGCCAACTAGAGAATGATTATTTTCTCTTTTACCCTCTGCTGAGACAGTTAGCTTCTCCTAGGTAAATGAAGATGGTATAGGTTAAGATTGTATAAACCAACAAAATAGCCTTTCCTTAGACATTAATAACTCAAAGGGCAAAGATCTCACATTTTTTCCAGAGGAAATTATACTCATTGTGTATATGTATATATATATGTGTGTGTGTGTGTAAACTATGCATATTTAGCATATAATAGAAAATTTAGAGCAAGGTTTAAAGAAACACAAACATCTAGGTATACTATCACAATTTTCATTCTAAATATCAACTGTCATAAAATTTCCCTGCCTGTGCTCTTTTTGCCATGGTGGGGGGACTTCCTCTTTGGTTTCTGCATAAATTCCTGAGGATTTGACATTTGGGCTTTCTTTGGAAGCTTTGGGTTACAAAGTAACTTTAGTATTCAACTATTTGATTGAACTTGATTTGAATCAAGGTGTCACTTCTACCTTTCTGTTAGAAATTTTATTTAGATCTGGAACTTTTTCCCAGAGTTTTTTTTTTGTTATTGTTATTTAATCTGTCCATTTTTATAAAGGTAACTGACTTTCTGCTAATATGAAGGAAGGCCTTAAATCAATCTTCCCTCTCTTCATTGTCCCTTTATCTCTTCCTTTCCAGATGTAAAATAGAAAAGAAGTGAAAGATCAGACTATGAAATTTTAACATTCTTTATAAAACCTCATCATGGTCTCTTGCCAATAATGAAAAGGTTTCCCTGGCAACTGTGCTTGTAATTCACTGAACTCCCATACTCTTTCATGATGGATACCTAATTTATGTTGAAAAGAACATAAATTTGGTCTTGCCATTTACAGCCTTTTCCCTGTAAGAGATCTATCATTAATTTTCAAAGGATATTCACACCCCCTCACCCTGAACATTTTCAACTACATCTATATGGAATAGTTTTTGTTTATTAAGAATCTTTGCAGGCTTAAGACATGTGATTTAAACATTTGGGTATGTACAAAGTCAGACTGTGCTAGATTAAGGTATGCATGGACTCTCCCCATAGAAACGGATGAATTATGCTTTAACCTACTATGTATTTTCTTTGGCAGTATATATTGGACAGTGGCTGTGGCCAATGGAAAGGGCAGAGCTCATGTGTTTCAAAAGTTGCATCATATTATCTATATATGCAATCAATATTTTAATTTGAATTTGTTTTCTCAGCTATTAGAATGAAAGTTCATTGCATTTAAGGGACTGTTTCTTTTTGGTACAACCTGAATGTAATTAACATTAAATAATGAAAAAATTGATTTAGTTCAAATTATAAATGATAGTAGTTCACATTTAATGCAAGCCAAAATTCAATTAATGTGATACATGTGAGATTCTGGAGTTTGACATGAATCCATATTGTCAACTTATACTTGCTTATCATTACATCTAGATGTGAAATGTTCCTTGGTACCATTTTATAAAGTTACATTAATTTTTTAAGCCCTTTACAAAGGAGATAAAGGCAAGAATACTTTAGTTGGAAAAAATTCCAGCTCAAAGAAGAAGGATCTTATTGTGACATTAGAACAAAATATGATGTATTTGAATGACATGAATATAGTTATAACTCTAAGATAGGACAAAATGTTGAAATTCCTGAATATATAGTATGGAGAATATTAAAAAAAGAAGCAGGCAAAATAAATTAAAAGGTTAAAGTTCCACCAGTTTATGCAAGTTTTTTTTTTTTTACAAGAAATAGAATTGTTACAATGTTGGAAATGGACCATCTTTAGCTATGTGGATTAAAGACGTCAATAAAAAATTATTTCGAAAGATGGCGGAGAGGAAGCAGCAAGCTGCCTGAGCTCTCCTTCTGTTCCCTCAAAACGAACATTAAATCAAGCCTCTGGACGGATTCTGAAACTACAGAACCTGCAAAGAGACAGAGAGACACAGTCCTCCAACCAGAGATAATTTAGAAGACTTCAGGAAAAGGTCGGTCTGACTCGGGCAAAAGGGAGGCCCAGCGCAGGGCAGCAACCCAGCGCCGAGGGGGTCGGGGCAAATCAGCAGGAGCTGCGGGTCACAGCCGAACAACTGAGGCTCCCGGAACCTGGTTCAAAAATCTGGTGGCCAAGAAGGACAGTGGAAAAACTTACCTGCACCGGCCGAGAGGGCCACGAACGGCGGGATCAGACGCCGGGGTCTGGCGCCTGGCTGGCCGAGCACAATCAGACAGGAAGTGCAGGACAGGGGATCTCCACACACCATAAAGGCCTCAGAGTAAAAGCCCGGTCACACAGCACCTATACACCTGCACAAGAAGCCCAAAACAGGGACCCTGGTGCCCCCAGAGCAGACCTCAACTTAAAGAATAAATAAATAAGCTGCAATAATGAGTAAGAAGCAAAAAAGAGCCCTCTCCATTGAGAGCTTCTGTATCAATAGGGAAGAAGCCAACACAAACTCAGATGAGGACAATAGCCTCAAATTGTCTACATCTGAAGCCTCACAAGGGAAGGTGAATTGGTCGCAAGAACAAAAAGCCTTCCTGGAAGAGCTCAAAAAGGATTTTAAAAATCAATTGCAAGAGGTAGAAGAAAAAATGGGGAGAGAAATGAAAGCAACACAAAAAAACTATGAAAAAAGAATCAGCAGCTTAGAAAAGGAAGCTGAAGAAAACAAAGCCTTAAAAAATTCACTTGGCCAAATGGAAAAAAAGCTGCATAATCTCACTGAAGAAAACAATACCTTAAAAAATTCACTTAGCCAAACGGAAAAAAAGGTACATAATCTCACTGAAGAAAACAATACCTTAAAAAATTCACTTAGCCAAATGGAAAAAAAGGTGCATAATCTCACTGAAGAAAACAATGCCTTAAAAATTAAAGTGGGACAGTTGGAAGAAAAGGAATCCATGAGACACCAAGAATCGGTCAAGCAGAATAAAAAAAATGAAAAAATAGAAGAAAATGTGAAATACCTCATTGGAAAGACAACTGATCTGGAAAACAGATCGAGGAGAGACAATTTGAGAATCATTGGACTGCCTGAAAGCCATGACCAGAAAAAGAATCTAGATACCATATTCCAGGAAATTATTAAGGAGAACTGCCCTGATATCATAGAATCAGAGGATAAAATCATCATTGAAAGAATCCATCGATCACCTCCTGAAAGAGACCCCAAAAGGAAAACTCCAAGGAATATTGTAGCCAAATTCCAGAATTATCAGGTGAAGGAGAAAATACTCCAAGCAGCCAGAAAGAAGCAATTTAAGTATCATGGAGCCACAGTCAGGATTGCTCAGGACCTGGCAGCTTCAACATTAAAGGACCGCAAGGCTTGGAATATGATATTCCGGAAGGCAAAGGAGATTGGATTGCAGCCGAGAATCTATTACCCAGCAAAAATGTGCATTTTCTTTCAGGGGAAAAGATGGACATTTAATGACATTGGGGACTTTCAATCTTTCCTGGTGAAAAGACCAGAACTGAATAGAAAATTTGATCTCAACATACAAGACTCAAGAGAAGTTTAAAAAGGTAAACAGAGGGGGAAAAAAAAAGTTACCCTATTAGGTTAAACTGTTTATATCCCTACACAGGAAGATAATACTCATAACTCTTAAGAACTGTAAATGTATTTGGGCAGAGAGAAGGACTTTATATAGAGGGTATAAATATAAATTGTCTTTGATGTGATGATACAAAAGAATTAAGGAGATAAAAAGGGAGTCTATGGGGAGGAGAGGAAAGGGGAGGTGGAATGGGATGAATTATATCATATGAAGAGGTGGAAAAAAACCTATTATAATAGAGGGAAAGAAAGGAGGGGGGAACATGGTTTCAATCCTATTCTCATTAGATTTGACTCAAAGAGGGAATAACATATACGTTCATTGGGATAAAGAAACTTAACTCACTCTTTAGGGAAACAAAAGGGGAAGGGAAAGGGGGGGACTGAGAAGGGAGGACAAAAGCAAGGGAGAAAAGGGTAAAGAAAAGAGAGGGGGGTGATAAAAAGGGAGGGCAGATCGGGGGAGGCAGGGGTAAGAAGTAAAACGTCGGTGAGGAGGAATAGGGTGAAAGAAGGGGGGAAAAGTACAAAGGGGGTAAATAGAATGGAGGGGAATAGACAGTCAGTAATAATAACTGTGAATGTGAATGGGATGAACTCTGCTATAAAACGGAAGCGAATTGCAGAGTGGATTAAAAACCAGAACCCTACAATATGCTGTTTACAAGAAACACATTTGAAGCAGAGAGATACACACAGAGTAAAGGTAAAAGGCTGGAGCAGAATATATTATGCCTCAGCTAAAGTAAAAAAGGCAGGGGTAGCAATCCTTATCTCAGACAAAGTGCAGGCAAAAATAGATCTCATTAAAAGAGATAAGGAAGGAAATTACATCTTACTTAAAGGTACTATAGATAATGAAGTAATATCAATATTGAATATGTATGCGCCAAGTGGTATAGCATCCAAGTTCTTAGAGGAGAAGTTAAATGAGTTACAAGAGGAATTAGATAGTAATACTATACTAGTGGGGGATCTGAATCTCCCCCTCTCAGAATTAGATAAATCTAGCCAAAAAATAAATAAGAAAGAAGTGAAAGAGGTGAATAGATTACTAGAAAAGTTAGACATGATAGATGTCTGGAGAAAATTGAATGGGGATAGAAAGGAATATACCTTTTTCTCAGCAGTACATGGCACATTTTCAAAAATTGACCATGTATTAGGGCACAAAAACATCATAGTCAAATGTAGAAAGGCAGAAATAGTAAATGCATCCTTCTCAGATCATGATGCAATAAAAATTACATGTAAGAAAGAGCCAGGGAAAAGTAGAATGAAAATCAATTGGAAACTAAATAATTTCATTCTAAAGAATGAATGGGCCAAACAAGAAATCATAGAAACAATCAATAACTTTATCCAAGAGAATGACAATAATGAGACAACATACCAAAATCTATGGGATGCAGCCAAAGCAGTGCTTAGGGGAAAATTTATAGCTCTAAATGCTTACATGAATAAAAAAGAGAAAGAGGAGATTAATGAATTGGGCATGCAACTTAAAAAGCTAGAAAAAGAACAAATTAGAAATCCCCAATTAGACACTAAATTAGAGATCCTGAAAATTAAAGGAGAAATCAATAAGATTGAAAGCAAAAAAACTATAGAACTAATCAATAAAACTAAGAGCTGGTTTTATGAAAAAACCAATAAAATAGATAAAATACTGGTTAATTTGATTAAAAAAAAGAAAGAAGAAAACCAAATTACCAGTATCAAAAATGAAAAGGGTGATGTTACCACCAATGAAGTGGAAATTAAAGCAATAATTAGGAAATATTTTGCCCAACTGTATGCCAATAAATTTGACAATCTAAATGAAATGGATGAATATTTACAAAAATACAAACTGCCCAGGTTAACTGAAGAGGAAATAAAATCCTTAAATAAACCCATATTAGAAAAAGAAATTGAACAAGCTATTAATGAACTCCCTAAGAAAAAATCCCCAGGGCCAGATGGGTTTACGGGTGAATTTTACCAAACATTTAAAGAACAATTAATTCCAATATTATAAAAATTATTTGGAAAAATAGGTGAAGAAGGAGTTCTACCAAATTCGTTTTATGACACAAATATGGTGGTGATACCAAAACCAGGCAAAGCAAAAACAGAGAAAGAAAATTATAGACCAATCTCCCTAATGAATATTGATGCTAAAATCTTAAATAAGATATTAGCAAGGAGATTACAGCAAGTGATCACCAGGATAATACACTATGACCAGGTGGGATTTATACCAGGAATGCAGGGCTGGTTCAACATTAGGAAAACTATTAACATAATCAACCACATCAATAAGAAAACCAACCAAAATCATATGATTATCTCAATAGATGCAGAGAAAGCTTTTGACAAAGTACAGCACCCATTCCTAATAAAAACACTAGAGAGTTTAGGAATAGGGGGAGCTTTCCTTAGAATAATAAACAGTATCTACCTAAAGCCATCAGCAAGTATTATATGCAATGGAGATAAATTAGAGGCCTTCCCAATAAGATCAGGGGTGAAACAGGGATGTCCATTATCACCCCTATTATTTAATATTGTCCTAGAAATGTTAGCTTTAGCAATCAGAGAAGAGAAAGGAATTAAAGGAATTAGAATAGGCAAGGAGGAAACAAAACTATCACTCTTTGCAGATGATATGATGGTATACTTAAGGAATCCTCGAGAATCAAGTCAAAAATTACTTGAAACAATTAACAACTTTAGCAAAGTAGCAGGATATAAAATAAATCCACATAAATCATCAGCATTTCTATACATGACCAACAAAGTCCAGCAGCAAGAGATAGAAAGAGAAATTCCATTTAAAGTAACGGTAGGTAATATAAAATACTTGGGAGTCTACTTGCCAAGACAAACCCAGGAACTCTATGAACACAACTACCAAACACTCTTCACACAAATCAAATCAGATCTAAATAATTGGAAAGATATCAATTGCTCATGGATAGGCAGAGCTAATATAGTAAAAATGACAATACTGCCTAAATTAATTTACTTATTCAGTGCCATACCAATCAGGCTACCTAAAAATTATTTTATACAGCTAGAAAAAATAATAACAAAATTCATCTGGAAAAACAAAAAATCAAGAATATCCAGGGAAATAATGAAAAAAAATTCACAGGAAGGTGGGTTAGCAGTACCAAACCTGGAGCTTTAGTATAAAGCGGCAGTCATCAAAACTATCTGGTACTGGCTAAAAAATAGAGTGGTAGATCAATGGAATAGGCTAGGCTCAGGAAATGCAGTAGTAAATGACACTAGTAATGTAGTGTTTGATAAACCCAAAGACTCCAGCTTCTGGGATAGGAACTCAGTATTTGACAAAAACTGCTGGGAAAACTGGAAGATAGTATGGCAGAAATTAGGCATAGACCAACATCTTACACCTTATACTAAAATAAGGTCAAAATGGATACATGATTTAGACATAAGAGGTGATACCATAGGCAAATTAGGAGAGAAAGGAATAGTGTACCTATCAGATCTTTGGAAAGGAGAACAGTTTTTGACCAAACATGAGATAGAGTATATTATAAAATGCAAAGTGGATGATTTTGATTATATTAAATTAAAAATTTTTTGTACAAACAGAAGCAATGCATCCAAAATTAGAAGGGAGGCAGAAAGCTGGGAAACAATTTTTGAGGCCAGTGCTTCTGATAAAGGCCTCATCTCTAAAATATATAGGGAATTAAATCAAATTTATAAGAATCCAAGTCATTCCCCAATTGAGAAATGGTCAAAGGATATGAACAGGCAGTTTTCTGATGAAGAAACCAAAGCTATCTATTCCCATATGAAAAAATGCTCTAAATCTCTAATGATTAGAGAGATGCAAATTAAAACAACTCTGAGGTACCACCTGACACCTATCAGATTGGCTAAAATGACAAAAAAGGAAGATAATAAATGTTGGAGAGGCTGTGGGAAAATTGGAACACTAATGCATTGTTGGTGGAGCTGTGAGCTGATCCAACCATTCTGGAGAGCAATTTGGAATTATGCCCAAAGGGCGATAAAGCTGTGCATACCCTTTGACCCAGCAATCCCACTTTTAGGTCTTTTGCCCAAAGAAATCATGGAAGGGGGAAAGGGACCCACATGTACAAAAATATTTATAGCTGCTCTTTACGTGGTAGCAAGGAATTGGAAGTTGAGGGGGTGCCCATCAATTGGGAATGGCTGGACAAGTTGTGGTATATGAATACAATGGAATACTATTGTGCTGTAAGAAATGATGAGCAGGAAGAGTTCAGAGAAACCTGGAGGGTCTTACGTGAGCTGATGATGAGTGAGATGAGCAGAACCAGAAGAACATTGTACACAGTATCATCAACATTGAGTGTTGACCTACTGTGATGGACTATATTCTTCTCACCAATGCAATGGTACAGAAGAGTTCCAGGGAACTCATGATAGAAGAGGATCTCCAAATCCAAGAAAAAAAAAGAAAGAACTGTGGAGTATAGATGCTGATTGAACCATATTATTTCTTTTGTTTTGGGTGCTGTTGTTTTTTTTTTCTATTTTGAGGTTTTGCATCACTGCTCTGATTCTTTCTCTTGTAACAGGATTAATGCAGAAATAGGATTAATGTTATTATGTGTATATATATGTGTGTGTATATATATATCTATATGTATATGTATAGATATATATAGATATAACTTATATCAAATTACCTGCTGTCTAGGGGAGGGGGGAGGGAGGGGAGGGAGGGAGGGAGAAAAATCTGAAATTGTAAAGCATGTATAAACAAAAGTTGAGAACTATCTTTACATGTAACGGAAAAAATAAAATATCTCAAAAAAAAAATTATTTCCTTTGGACAGAGCAGTCATTCACACAAATGCTTGAAGTTTATTCAAGGCAGTGAAAGAAAATAGAATGAAATAGATTGTAAAGAAAAAAATTACCATAATATTTCAACCACTTCAAAAATCAAATTTAGTCACATAATGCTAAAATTACTGCAGAAGCAGCCAGTGCAGATGATTATGTGACAATTAAATATTTTGATGGTTTCAAGAAAATAATCAAAGAAGGTGGATACATGCATCAACAAATTTAAAATATTGATCAGACAGGGTTATTCTGAAAAAGGATGGCTCCAGAACTTACATTACTTTTTTTTTTCTTTTTCCATTCAGTCATCCATTCATTTTCTCACTTATTTGTTTATTTGCCCACTCATTCACTAATTCATTCATTCAGTCATTTATTTAGTAGTATTTTCCCAATTACCTGTAAAGATATGTTTCAACATTCATTTTTATAAGACTTTCACTTCCAAATATTTCTCTCTCACTTCCTTCCCTTTCCCCTTCCTAAGACAGCAAGCAATCCAATATAGGATACACCTGTACAATTATGTTAAACAAATTTCCAAATTGGTAATGTTGTGGAAGAAGAATCAGAAAAGCCACCAGAAAGAAAAGCAAAAACAAAAAAATTGAAAATAGTATGCTTTGATCTGCTTTAAAACTCCATAGTTCTTTCTCTGGATATGGATGCATTTCCATCTTGAATCTTTTGGAATTGTCTTTGATCATTGTATTGTTGAGAAGAGCGAAGTCTATCATGGTTGATCATTGTACAGTATTGCTAGGTACAATTTTCTCCTGGTTCTACTCACTTCACATTGCATCAGTTCATGTAAGTCTTTCCAGGTTTTTCTGAAGTTTTCCTGCTCATCATTTCGTATAGCACAATAGTATTCCATTACATTCATATACCACAACTTGTTCAGCCATTCCCCAATTGATGTGCATTCTCTCAATTTCCAATAGAACTTACATTTAACAATTATGGAAAAAAAACAACCTCAAACTGAATTTAAAATGTCTAAGCATCACCTAACACTTGTATTGTGAATTAATACTGAAGGATATTTAAAATTAAAACCAATATTTATTTATCTTTATGGAAATTCTTATGCTTTGAAACAGGTAGTGTCACTTTCTGGTTTTGAAAGTCAAATAGGAAAGCATGTTTGACAACAGTTTTTTGAAAGACTGCTTTTCAATTTATTTTAGCCCAGATATTGAAAAAAGATCTAGAGAGTAACAATATTGTGTTTAAAGTATTAATTTTAGATAATGCCCCAGGTGATCCATCTACACTTGGTTCATTCTGTGAGAATGTGAGCATGCAAATACTGAAATGTGGGTAAAGATCTCTGTCCTACCACTGTATTTGTGAAGATTTAAAGAAAGAGTAAACAGTTCAGTTTATGTTGCTAAAGTGTTTCAAACAACATTAATGATGTTTTGCTAATTTTTCAGTGTATGCTTACATTTAGATATGATATTTAGTTGGGTTGTTTTTGCTTTCTATTTATATTTTTGTAATAGGGTAGATTGTTTTCTTGGCTCTGCCTACTTCAGTTTACATTGATTCAGAAAGGTCTTTCTGTGTTTCTCTGCATTAATCATATTTGTCATTACTTGTTAGTCTAGCAATATTATTTTCCATTTATATACCACAAATTTATAAAGTCATTATTCAAATAATGGGTATCTTCTTTTTTTGAAATCCTTAAAAGTATGAAACATGCTATGATTAATATACTAGTCTCCATGTTACCTTTCTTTTTTGTCAGTGTCCTCCTAATAGAATCTCTGGATCAAAGAGTATGTTATTTGTAAAAAATATTTTATTTATATAAGTTCAAATGTCTTTCCAGAATAATTAGACCAGAGTAAAGCTCCATCAACATTTTATTAATATAGCTGTATTTCCACAAACCCTACAACATTCACAGCCATTCTTTGTCATTTTCTCCCTACTTTGCTTGGTTGATTTTGTTGTTGTTTAATTTACTATTATTTACTTTAATATACTCTTACTTTCTCTTAGTATTAGTAAGTTATTGCATTTTTCATATGTTCTAAACTTAATATACCTATCTTCTATAACAGCATATAGAACATAATTTATCCATTTTTGAATAAACCACAATCATCATTATTACTATCATTGATTTAATCCAGTTGTATCTAGGGAGGCAATATTGTTTCTGCAAATGAAATGGAGATTGGAGGGTATAGCTATATAACTGTATTTTTAACCAAGAGTCACTATTTAAAATTTAAGCATATGCTTAAAGAGATATAAAACAATCTTTTTCAATTATTGAATGTAAAGAAGAGATGCATTTTATCAAATATCTGGTAGCTGAAATAAGCATTGCCAATCCATCAGTCTTTTAAATACTCTAATAATTTTACTAGATATTATAAGAGTTACTCTTCCCCACATGCCAGTCATTAGTCCCTTAACTACCATCATTTCTGGAATAACTTTGGAAAATGCATTATGTTCCAAACTGAAAAATTTTCAGTCCTCTTAACTTCTAACTTGACAAAATGTCTCATCTGATATGAAGGCATGCTGTGTTTGAGATTTTTTTAGTAAAATAATTTTTGTATTTAGTTAGTCAGCACACATGAACTAATAGGGTAGTAGACTTTCTATGTTTATGACAAAACCCTAAAACGTGCTGGTGCCTATCTCATAATGCACAGGTTTTCTCTTTTGTGAAACTATTGAAATGGAAACTAAGGGCCTTTATCATTGCTAGAAACCTAGAGTCACAATTGAAATGTGCCTTAATTGAATAGATCTCACAGTTCTCAGGAGGATTTCAGTCTCTTAAATATGAATATTCCTACTGCTGTCATAAAAATTGATCAAAAACTCACAAATGGCTTATGTGTGGTTTTACATGGGAAAAGAGAATTAATTAGGATTTTGGACTGAATGTTGTTGCTTATAAATAACTTCATATTTTTTAAATTGCTAACAAGCTTTACTTTATCATTATTGTCAATAAAAATGGTTCATGTGCCCCACAAATTAAAAAAAATTGAGCTACCCCTTGTCAAAATTTTGTTAAAGATGGATTGAGTACCCTAAAAATGAGAAATTTAGAATCTTAGAGATGTAACACATATCAGATCATCTAATAAATCTTATACCAGGATATTGATCTTTTTTATAACACATTGGACAAGTGGTTACCCAGCCTCTAGTTAAAGGCTTATAATGGGGAGGGCCCCTCTCCTTCCTAAGGCCACTCATTTTACTTTGGAATATTCCTGATTATTATGAAGTTTTCCTCAAAAAAATTCTATATCTACCCCTCTGAAATTCTATCCACTCCTTCAAATTTTGTCCCTGGGATTAAATGGAAGAAACCTGATCACTCCTTTAAACAATTATTTAGAGCTTTCATTTTTAATTGTATAAATTTCTCCCTAGAATTCCCCTCTCAGAGAACTTGCCCATATAACAAAGAATATTTTAATGAAAAAAAGAGGAAAAGGAAAAAAAAACAATTAACAAAACCTATCAATAAACTGGAAAAAATCTGAAAATACGTGGATATAGGGGAGATACCTTCTCATTTATTTTCTTTGGAACCAAGCTTGTTCTTTGTAATTTTTCAGAGACTACTTGCAATTATTTTGTCTGAAAGTCTAATCACATTTACATATGATGACCATTCAAACACTAAAAAACAGCTAGCATGACTTCCCTAAATCATCCATTTGCCAGGTTAGGCATTACCAGATGTTTTACCTAATCCTTAAAGAGCTTGATAAACCAATTTATTTGGGTAGCCAGCAAAGAGGTATAATCAAAGTCAGAAATAGATGAGAATGATATAATTTCTAAACATACTGCATAACTGTGTTTAAGTATACATTTGTGATTTAATGTCTGTTTGTGAAGGCGAAAAAAAAAAACACCTCTTGTTGTGGTTGAAATATTCAATTATCTTTCTCTTATTACAATGCCAAGTATTGCACAACAGATTTGACCATTTGTTACAGAGTACCTTCTACCACAGCCTCCTCCAAGAATTAATATTCCTGGGGCAGCTAGGTGGCATAGTGGATAAAGCACTGGCCCTGGATTCACGAGGACCTGAGTTCAAATGTGGCATCAAACACTTGACACTTACTAGCTGTGTGACCTTGGGCAAGTCACTTAACCCTCATTGTCCAGCCCCCCTCCCCAAAAAAGAATTAATATTCCTGTGCTTAACACTTATCCAAAAAAGGCTTTTTAACAAACAAATAAGAGATATAGAAGCGGGGGTAGATATGTCTTAATATAGCATCTATTCCATGCTAAATATTGTGCTAAGTACTTTACAACTGTTATCTCATTTGATCCTCATAATAACTCTTTGAGGTAGGTTCTATTATCATAAAGTTGAAGAAACTGAAGTCCACAGAGATTAAGTGACTTTCCTGGGGCCATGCAGCTAGTTAGTGTTTGAGGCCAGATTTGAACTCCTGACTGATAGCTCAGGGCACTATTCACTGTGCCATCTAGCTGCATCTAAGGCAGTTTACCTAGGAAGGTATAGAAAGGAAAAGAAATAAGCATGGAGATATAGTAAATGAACCCTTCTCAGAGAAGGGTATCACAAAGTAACAAATGAATATTTCTTCAAATTTAGAAAGAGAAAGAGCTGAAAAAGGAAGGTAGAGTGGATTCAAAATGAAACTCACTTTGTTACGGAATAAAGAGTGCAAAAGGTTAAATGATGAGGTTGAGAGAGAGGAGAAGAAAATAATAATAGCAATAATCATATTAAACTAAAATAATTTGGGAGATTAGGCAGTTGTATGAGGGAGGGACTTTGGGAAGAGTCTGAGATGAAAGCAGTGTAAACAAAATAAATTACTGAGGTTCCATGCTATTTTAAAAGGAAAAAAAGAAAAAAAATAATGTTAAATCTATTAATTAAATGGAGGAAAATACAAACCTTACAAATATTTACCTCAAATGTAAATAAATTAAATTCCTCAATAAATGGAAGAACAAAATGGATAAGAAACAAAACTCAAAAATTTGCTATGCACAATATGAACAATTAAGTAGGCATTCTGCCAAGTTACCTGAAACTTTTTTAGTCGCAAGGCTCAGATGCTATCTATGTGATACTTTGGATTTTGTAAAGGTAAGAAAAGGAATACTCATCCTTCCTGCCAGTTTCCCTTTCCCTTTTCTCTTCCTGAATGGATCTTAATTCTCTAAACCCATCTCCTCCAGAAGGAACTCAGAACTCTTAATTCACTTTGACTTTTGGGCTCACAACTCACTTCCCATTAGTCCTAGGTCAGACTTTTCCCACATTTCATTGGATGAAAATGGCTATTCCCACGGCTTGGAAGAACAAAGAGCCATCAACTAAAAATAGAAAGCAACCATATCTTATCATCTTTTTTACTAATCTCACTAGCTCATTAGACCTTACCATCGATTTTATTTCTCCATCTACGAGACTTCCTGACATTGTTATCTGAACTGCCAGTTTACCCTATGCATACCTGGGACTCGATGTTTTCTCTGATGGGGTTGACTGAAGAATACCAGGCCTATCCATTTACCTTGGATTTGAACTCTCCATTATATACTATATTCCCCAATGAGAATGTGAGCTTCTTGAAAACAAGGACTATATTCCCTTTTCTATTTGTCTCTCTACTGATTGGCACATAGTGCTTTATAAGTGATTTTTATTCATTTATTCATTAATTCACTAATTCACCAAACACCGGGAAATATCAATCTATGTTTTTTAGAAAACTCACTCACAGATGGATTTCGAATGAGAACAATTTTTTTGTGTGTATGTCTAGGAGTTTAAAATAAGACTTGATAAGTTTCTCTCAGCCATTTAAATTCCTATATTTGGCAATAAAGGCCTTTCCAAGTGAATAACCATGTATGAAATTAGCATCCATTTCACTCCTTCCTCTATGGCCTTCTCCTCCTCAACAATCCCCTTGCCATCCTAAGTATATTTCTGCCCTAAAATTTTTCTGTACAGATTGGTTATTTCCTCTCCCACACTACTATTTCAGGAAAACTCAAGCCAACATGTCTTGTTTCACTTCACGCTCTCTGACCATTTCTTCCTCACCAACTGCCTTGCCAGGAGGCTTGTATCCTCTCCCTTACCTCCTGCAATTTCTGGAACTATGAGCTTTGATCAAGAGAGCTCTATCATTGAGTAGCCCCATTCATGATTCCAGGAATTGTCTATATTAAAGTATCATCACTCTCATATGTGTGATATTTTGCACATTAAAATGTAAATTCAGGGGGCAGAGACAAGATGGTGGAAGAAAGGCTGTGACTCTCAGAGCTCCCAACAGATCCATTCACATACCTCCAAAAATGTCATAAAGCAATTCCTAGAGCAGCAGAACCCACTAAAGAACATTGTGAGATCATTTTCCAATCAAAGATGGCTTAGAATTTCATCAGGAGGGATCTTTTATACCAAAGTAAGAGGGGAGCTCAACGTGAGGTGCAGATCAATCCAGCCCCAGACAGGCCATGCCTCCAGAGCCTCATAATCTTCAGCTTCAGCAGCTTCTTCTGGGTCTCAGCTCATGGAACAGTGAGGGGTTCCAGTGGTTGCCCAGGTCGAAATAGTAGGGGTCTCTGAGGGAGCAGAGGCAGAGCATGTTGCCCAGGAAGTAGACTTGAGGTGTAGAGACCCAGTGGGGGAATAGGCACAAGCACACCAAGCTTGAAGACCACAGAGAATCAGATTTCAATCAGATTTCTGCTTCTGGGTTAAAAAACAAGCTGACCCATGGTTACTTATAGGCCAGGTGGGCTGAAAACAAGCCTCTCCTTAAATCATACCACCTGGGACCCCCTGTAGTTTGGAACAGTGTGTCCTGAAAGCAAGGCTCCACTCTAAGATGGAGTTAACAGACAAGAAATAGGTGGGCAAGATGAGCAGACAGAGAAAGCACTGGACCATCAAAAGTTTCCTAATGACAAGGTAGATCAAAATATACCCTCAGAAGAAGATAATAACAAAGTCATACTCCTACATCCAAAGCTTCCAAGAAAAATATTAATTGGTCTCAGGCAATAGAAGTACTCAAAAAGGACTTTGAAAACAAAGTAAGAGAGGTAGAGGGAAAAATGAGAGAGAGAGAGGAAAAAATGGAAAGAAATGAGAGTGATGAAGGAGGGTCATGAAAAAAAGTCAACAGCTTGAAAAGCCAAATTGGCCAAATGGAAAAGGAAGTGCAAAAGCTCTCTAAAGAAAATTATTGCTTAAGAATTAGGATAGAGCAAAAAGAAGGTAATGACTTTATGAGAAATCAAAACACAATAAAGCAAATCCAAATGAATAAAAAAATAGAGGGCAATATGAAATATCTCCTTGGAGAAACAGCTGACCTGGAAAATAGATCCAGGAGATATAATTTGAAAATCATGGGACTACCTGAAAACCATGAACCAAAAAAAGAGCTTAGACATCATCTTCCAAGAAATTATCAGGGAAAATTGCCTTGATATTCTAGAAGCAGAAGGTAAAATAGAAATTGAAAGAATCTACTGATCAACCTCCTGAAAGAGATACCAAAAGGAGAACTTCCAGGACTATTGTGGCCAAATTCCAGAGATCTCAGGTCAAGGAGAAAATATCTCATGCAGCTAAAAATAAGCAATTCAAGTACTGTGGAGCTACAGTCAGGATAACTCAAGATCCAGCAGCTTCTACATTAAAGGAACAGAGGGCATGGAATATGATATTCCAGAGGGCAAAAGAACTGGGATTACAACCAAAAATCACCCACCCAGAAAAACTTGTATAATCTTTCAGGAAAAAAATGGGACTTTAATGAAAAAGAGGACTTTCAGGTATTTGTGCTGAGAATGTAAATTCATTGAGATAGGGAACAGTCTTTGCTTTTATATTTATATCTCCAATTTTTGCATCACAATGCTTATTAAGTAAGCCCTTAATAAATTGTTCTTAATTTATTCTTTCACATGAGGGTAGTGGGGTGGTGGAAAGAAAGTACATTCAAGACTTATGTGTGTAAAGATAAATAGGTATAAGGTTCAGTGGACAGAGCACTGGATTAGGAAGATTTGAATTCAAATCCAGCCTTACAACATTTATTACTTGTGTGATCCTAGAGAATTCACTCAAATTTTGTCTCCCTCAGTTTCCTGAACTGTAAAATAGGGTTAGTAATAGCACCTTACCTCAAAGGGCTGGCTCACTTTCCTCACTAAAGAAATAGGGATAACAATAGCACCTATCTCACAGAATTTGTGTGAGGAACAGTTGAGATAATACACTGGCTGGCACATAATAAAAGTACTTAATAAATGCCTTTCTTTTTTTTCCTTCCAAATGAAATTTATTGAAGGATAATCTTTATAGCTAGCAGAAGATGAGTCCTACAATTCTGTGTCCAAGTTGAAGTGATGATGTATCAACCCCCAAGATATCTTCCCAAATTTCCCTTTTGCAGAGGCAGTCTTATTTCTGACATGACTTAGGGACACTTCCCTGCCTTTTAGGGGTCTCAGGGCAGTGATTGATGGTGATTGGAGGAAGATATCCTCTGATTACAGACCTAGGTATCTGGATATTTTTAATTGGCTTAGGATCACAGTTATCCCAGACAGCTTGTGACTTTTTGGCCCAGATTTATAATTATCTAGGAATGTATAATTGTGGAGAAAAAAAGCCTAGGCTTGTTTTAGGAATGTAAGCCAAATACAAGAAGAAGCAAATAAATATTTATGGGGAATATTAACTATTAGGGGCATGAGTATTGCTAAGGAATTCTTTTCTCTTTTTATTTAGTTATTTATTTGTTTGTTTATTTACCATTGTCACATAGATGGTAATGAATTATTTTTTTAAAGCCCTTTGATAAAAGTTCTTGTAGTTTTTATTCTTGGAAAAGAATATAAAAGCTAATATATTCTATGAAAGAGGAAAGAATAAAGTATCAGGACAAAAATACTTTAACTTAGAAAAAAGACCTCAATTATCAATAACTATGCATCAGTATGTGTATCCATTCTCCAGCATGGAATATTAATTCATTTACATTTATAAAGGAAAATTGTAACTTGCAATTACAAAGATCTTAAGACACAAATTTATCCTTATATACATCATTAGAATGGCCATAGCAACCAAAAAAATATACTGTCACTATCATGGTTTATAATATTTTAATGTTTCAAAAGCCCTTTTATTATCTAATTCTTGCATTTAGTAGGTGGTAGCTATTTGCCTAGTAAATCCAAGAGGGTATGATCAATGCGGATTCATTTAATTATAGTCCAGGCATAAGTCCTCCATTAATTGTGGAAACTTGGCCAGCCCCACCAGACTGCATCATTAAAGCCTAAATAAGTGAGCATGGCATAAACATGAGCTTGGCTGTCGGTTCCTGATGCTTCACTGCTTTTTTATTCCTTATGCTGTCATTTACAACAGCTTCTAGTATTTCTTTGACTTCTTTCTAGTCTGGCTGCTTATTGACTCAACTGACTAGCAATTCCATTGCTTCTTTCTGCTTTATCATCATTAGTGAAATCATGGATTGTAGGGTAGTCCAGGGTTCGAGAGAATGTTGTCTACCCACTGATTTTTCCTCTCAGTGTTGACCCTGTAGCCTCTTGAAATTTCCTACTGGTCTATGTTTTTGTCATTTTTGCCTCCAGTCAATTCTTCTGATCTTTGATGACCCTTTTTATCTGGCTTGGACTTTATAGGCAAGGCTAATATATGGCAGAAATATCTCAACCTATTAGAAAGGATGTAGATATGACACTCACTACATAAGAAATACTTGTAAAAATAAAGTCACATTACAAATGAAAATGATGATTTAAAACAAAATGCACTTTGCTTCCAGTAATTTTTTTAAGTGCAATTGCAAAAATAATTTCAGATGAGGCAACAATAAAATTCCAAAATGTTGAGAAAAATGTGTAGACTCAAGTATTATTAAGGCATGATAGACTATGAATTAACTGTATATATAACAAATGGCATCTATGTTAAAAGGAAAGATAACTGAATTACAGAAAAGCACATTGGGTAATACAATTGTAGGAGACATAATCCTCCTTAGAGTTACGGAAATATAACAATGAAAAGTTTTGTTTTGTTTAATTTTTGTTTTAATGAAAACATAATGCTGAACAAACCTGTAGAAAAAAATTACTTGAAAGACTATGGAGTCTTCTTGACAAAAATATTATAGAACATGCATGTTTATTATCATCAAATGGAATCTGTGAAATTTAATAATATGCATATTAAAATTATAAAGTTAAAAGAATAAATAAAAGAATAAATGTTCTTATATGGAACATGAATCAAGAAAAATAATAATGCATAAGTAAAATATATACCTAAATGTAGAGTAATTAAAACAATTCTAAATAATTAGTGGGTGAATGATCAAATCATAGAAAAATTTTTTAAAAACTATGTTAAAGAAAATGATAACAATGAGACAACATACCAGCATTTGGAGGGTCCAGTAAATCAGCACTCAGAAAATGAATCCTAGCTTTGAAAAAAGATATTAACCAAATCCAAGGGATGATTAATGATTTAAACATTCAATTTAAAAATTAAATAATTCCTTTCTTTCTATATACCTAAGATTAAAATTATAGCATCTGCTTACTACTTGTAACTACCTACTCCAAAGCACTAAAATCTTTTTACCCACCAGTTTCAAGGTTACAGGGATAGTAAATGGATATAGTAGAATACAGTCTAGTCCATGTTCAAATTCTAGTTCTGTTATGAAGGATCATATTGCTATAGGTCTAGAGATAGAAAGAAGGAACTCATAAGCCACTGAGTTCAACCTGCCTTATTACAGATGAGGAAACTGAAGCACAGGGAAAAAAAATTGCCCAAGGTGATAAGTTCATAAGTTTCAAACATGGGGTTTGGATCTATGTCCTCTAAAGTGTAGTCAGGGGGCAGCTAGGTGGAGCAGTAGATAGAGCACTGGCCCTGGATTCAGGAGGACCTGAGTTCAAATCTGGCCTCAGACACTTGAAACTTACTAGCTTTGTGACCCTCGGCAAGTCACTTAACCCCAGTTGCCTCCCCGCTCCCCCCAAAAAAGTGCAGGCAGTACTCATTCCTATGTCAGACTGCATTCTTGTTAAACCATGTCATCTTGGGCAAGTCACTTTAATAATCTGAGCCTCAATTTTTTCATCTATAAAATGAGCAGCTTGTCCTAGATGATATCTACAATTCCTTCAAGCTTTGAATCTATAATCCTTAATGTTGTCCCTTCAAATTTTCCAAAAGTCAACATTTTTTATGCCAGGGGAATCAGTCAATTGACAAATACCTATGGTATGCAAGGTGATAGGGATATAAAGAAAAACAAACACATAGTCACTGCAATCAAAGGGATTATATTTCAGTATCAGAGGCAACACAAAAATATAAAGTTATATACAGTAAAAACACACAGAACAAGGTAAGCTGCCTTAGGAGGGAAGGCACTATTTCAGCTGGTGTGGGGCTATTAGAAAGGTCTCAGGCAGAATGTAGTATTTGAATTGAATCCTGAGGGAAATGATGGATTCAGAGAAGTGGAGATGAGGAAGGAGTACATTCCAATTATTAAAGAGAGTAAATGAGAAGGCACAGAAATGAGAGTTGGAGTGCCCCATTTGAAGAATATTAGAAATGTCACTTTGATTTGCCCAAAGATCATGTGAAGGGGAATCATGTGTAATAAAGAAAGGAAATATTGAATGGGTACAAGAAATATAGAAGAAATGCAGTTTGTAAGGAGCTTTAAATGAAGAACAAAACATTTTATGTATGATCCTAGAGGATAATAGGAAACTATCAGAATTTACTGAGGAAGAGGGAGATATAGACAAATCTACAACTTAGGAAAATCCCTTTGGCAACTCTGTGGAATTGGGAGAACAGAGGGTTCATGAAGCAGGGAGACAAATTAGAAAGCTATTCTAATAGTCTAGGTAAAAGGGAATGATGGCTATGTGAATGAAGGGGAGGAGTAACACTCAGGGGATATTGTACAGGTAGAAATGACAAAACTTGGCTATTGATTGGAAATGTAGAATGAAAATGATAGGGCAAGGACCCGAAATAGTAAAACCTGGGGGGCAGCTAGGTGGTACAGTGGATAAAGCACCAGGCCTAGATTCAGGAGGACCTGAGTTCAAATCCATCCTCAGACATTTGACACTTTACTAGCTGTTTGACCCTGGACAAATCACTTAACCCTCAGTGCACCACTAAAAAAAAAAAAGAAATAAGGAAAGAAAGGAAGAAAGAAAAAGAAAGAAAAGAAAAGAATAAAACCTGGGTGAATGGAAAGATGGTAGTTCCCTTGAATGAATTACATATGTTTAGAAGAGTATGGGTTTGGGGAAAGATAATGAGTTTTGTTTTGGACATACTGAGTTTGAAGTATCTATGAGACATCTAGTTTGAAATATCCAGTAGGCAGTTGATGATGCCAATCTTAAGCTTAGCAGAGAACCTAGAACTAAATACAGACATCTGGTGTTGGGTGGAAATCATTTACATTCAGATTAGAGTTAAACCCATGGGGAACTGATGAGGAGGTCAAAAAAATATGTGATATTTAGTCCAAAAATCTAGATACATTTGTCTAAATAAGGTTATTATGTCATTTTGCTTTCTCTAGAATGAGGAAGCAAGCTAAATTTATTTGGTACTCAACAATTCAGAACTTGATTGGATCAAACATCAGACCAATGCTATAGCCTCTATCAGTTTTTCCTGTATAAGCCTAAACTCTCACAACAGTATTCAATCTCTCACCAAAAAGTTTGTTACAAACACTTATACCTATTGAGAGAAGATCTAGTTCAAAAAATCTCATTGATAAATGTATTTGTCATTCTGAATCTTTAATTCCCTTACTTGACACTCAAAACATATCAGAGATGGTGTGTGTGTGTGTGTGTGTGTGTGTGTGTGTGTGTGTGTGTGACAGAGAGAGAGAGAGAGAGAGAGAGAGAGAGAGAGAATTGTTGAGACAAAGGAAGGGAATAAGATTTGTCCTTACATATATTCATTATTCTTATATCCATATTTCTTTTATTCAGTAACTCCATGGCTTGATCATTCTGTTCTTTTTCCTTGGAATATTCTCTCCCACTTTTCCCTGCTTTCTATTTCCTCATAAATTATTATTCTTTTTTAAAAACATGAATCAAACAAATGGTACCTATTCTGAGAAACCTTTTCTGAATATCTCCTTCTCCCTTTCCCCAATCAACTTTCCAAGTTGATAATAAATTTTCTACTCTCAAATCTCAAACAGAATCTTTCTTATATCTTTTAATTGATGTGTTAAATACCATTCTGTATTGTTATTTTTGCTTCTGTCATTACTGTACCTTATAGACACACACATTGTTGTAGTAAGTTCCACAAATATGCCTTTTGTAAATTTTCCCTGTTGATGTTAGCATAATATTGCTCTGCACAATTCAGGCAAAAGTTTATTTAATGGAATTGATTCCCAGAGGCTAATTAAATTCTTTTAAAAAATCATCTGTCATTTTATATTGCCTATATTTTATTCTTTTTACACTATTACTGATTATCAAATTTTGAAGAAAATTATTGCATAAAAGTTCAAAAATGGTTCCCCCCCCCCTTTTATGCTTTAAAGGTATTTGGAATAAAGATTTCTAGGAAGCCATTCATTATGTGAGAAGAATTTGCCCTATAATCTCATTATTATGAGATGATGGACTATCTCGATATTTAGGAATTCTAGATTTTTATTTATTATTCAAAATATTAGGATTAATATAGCAATAACCATGTGGCATTGTGGATTGATAGCTGACCTTAAAATCAGAAAAGACTTGGTTCAAGTGCCATTTTTTTATACATACTCTTTCTGTGACCCTTGGCAAATCATTTACCCTTCCAGTTCCCCAAGTAAATTCTCTGTGATATTTAAAGAAAAGATGCCAATTGGTTGCAAGTTTCCTTACCAGGAAGGAGTTCCTTAATCTAATGGAATCTCATATAGAATCCTTTATCCTTTCAACCCCACCAAAAAAAAAAATGTATCACTTGTCGCTGTGTCTTACATATAATCCCTAAGCAATTTTTTAGACTATTACAATTGAGAAACTGATAGAATTTCAGAATTAGAAAGACCCCAAGGTCATTGAATCCATTCTGTACCCGAACAGGAATCCCTACAAAAACATCCCTGGCAATTGATCATCTGACTTTTAGTCCTTTAGGATTTCACATTCCAGTTATGGAAAACACATTATTTACAAAGATAGCCTATCCCAATTTAGAAAGTTTTCCTTATGTAAAACCAATATATGTTGTTCAATAAATAAATCTTGTTGAAATTTAGGCATCATAACCTTCATTCTGCTATATTGATTTTATTAACTAAATTTATCAGTCCCTAAGCAGCTAGTGAAAAACAAGAAGAAATGGCCAGATGGGATTGTTTTTGGAGGACTATTTTTTAAGCATATTGAAAGATAATCCTGACAGCCATGTTTCCTTTTCTTTACTAGTCTGAGAGAAATACACACCCAAATCAGTATATAAACAGATTTTATGACATGACCCTCAACATAAACTGTAGTTTTTGTTCCTGGCCTTAAAAAATGAAGTTTTAACATATTTGAAAGAAAGGGCAAATGCTGACAGAGAAAAACAAAACAAAACACTGGACTGTGCTTGTGTAGAGAGCGCTCCTCTGCTTTTCATCCTAAATACCATGGTTAGTCTCCTTTAATTTTTGAAATTTAGTAGGTTTCACAATTATGCCTTGAATGTTCTTCAGTTGCTTGAATTGCATACCGCGACTAATTCTAGGCAAGTCATAGGCATATTCTAATAGGAATAACTTTTGAGGAACATTTGTGTGTTCCTTAGTACTTGTATGACTTTCTAGAGGTAATATGTGTATATATATATGTTTGTATATATACATAGAGATTATATCTCACATAGGTCTGTATGCTCTATTTTTATTTTTAAAAAGATTCAATGTTTAGTACCATTGTCAATTAAACTTTGTTTTCCTGAATGCACAGGTACCTCTGTTCTACAGGTGACAGCTACAGATGCAGATGACCCAACCTATGGAAACAGTGCTCGGGTGGTGTATAGTATTCTTCAAGGACAGCCATACTTCTCTGTTGATCCCAAAACAGGTTGGTCCTCTATCTTCATTATATCATTTATCTGGATTAGAAAGAAACCCATTTCAGTTCTTTGAAACCTTCTTCTGTACTAAGCATAATAAGCTTACCATCTTCTTTTTAGGCATCCGTGAGTGTGCCTGTGATTATTTCTAGATACCTTTATTTATCTATCTTAATGTCAGAAATTCCACAAAATGCTACTGGTATAATTTTAAATGAGTTGTCAGTGTTTCAAAATGAATTTGATCTATACTTTAATGTGAATCTCTGGGTTGAAGAGGGATATATTCTACATTTAATGTCAGGGTATTACCGTCAAATAAGGTGGAGATCTTTGCGTGTGTGTACATTTTTATTTGATGTTGTTTATCCTTCGTTCTTATAGAGGACCATGACATCAGGATGATGTCCTGACTTGCAGTTAATTGTATTTAAGTGCGGAAGGGCTGTGTAAGGTCACCAACTTCACTATTCCTCCAGAGCCATCTGGGTGCAGGGGCAAGATATACATCAGGATGACTGGGGATGACCCCGGATGTTTATGGCAATTGGGGTTAAGTGACTTGCCCTGGGTCATACAGCTAGTAAGTATCTGAGATGAGATTTGAACTCAGGTCCTTGTAACTTCAGAGTGAGTGCTCTATCCACTGTGCCACTTAGATGCACTATACATTTTATGTACATATATAACATAATAATATCCAATATTATATACATATGTATATTTCAGAGCTCATATTTCTTAAGTGAGAACTCTGTTGCAATTATTAATTTAATTTCTCTACTGAAGCAGTTCTTTAACTCTATTTTTATCACTGGAAATAAATTAAAATAATTGACATAAAGGGATTGGAATGGGGGGGGCGGTAAGCTCTCAGAAATTTAGACATTAGCCTGGTGAGACAAAACAGGAAATTATTCATAAATTCATTCAAGATGATAGGATTCTGGGAGTAGCTAGGTGGTATAGTGGATAAAACAGAAGCCCTGGATTCAGGAGGACCTGAGTTCGAATCTGCCCTCAGATACTTGATTCTTACTATCTGTGTGAACCTGGACAAGTCACTTAACACTCACTGCCCAGGAAATAAAAAGAAAAGATAGGATTCTATGCCTTCTTTCTCATCTTGCCTCAACCAATAAATTAATGTTACTAGTAATGTTGCCTTACATTTGAATAGTACTTTGTGGTTTTCAAAATAGGCATTATCTCATTTTATATAATTATATAAATTTGTGATTAGGAGGTCAACTGGTTTAATCCTCTCATTTGATAGTTTACAAAACTGAGCCCCAATGAGGATACGTCTATTTCCCAATATTAAATGGGTTGTTGTTATAGTAGAAACAGGACTAGAAACCACAGCTCCTAGAGATCTATCTAATTCTTTTTCTTCTAGATACCATCACAACTTTGAGAAGTAAGGAAAGAAGATATTATCATAATTATTCTTTTGTGAAAATAAATTCTGGGAGGTTATGACTTCTTACAGTTATATGGCTGGTAATTACAGTAGGGGCTGTATTTCAGGAATTCTATTTTAGGAATATAAATTGGGTATGGAGATCCACTCAATTTAGCTTTATAAGAAAAAGAGGAAATAAGTTTTCTTAAATGTAGTGTAACTTTTTTTTTTTTGCCTAAATATCCTTAAGAATCACATGTGAAAAAGCTAATTTCCAATCAGCTATAGAAAATAAATGAGATTCAGAGAAGCTAGGAAGTTTTTATTTTCTTCCTTTTGCAAGGACTGTGTCTATAGGTTCTTATTGATTCTATAGCACCTGGCACACTTCTTCACATAATCTGTGCTTCATAAATCCATGTAATATGTTGCAACCAAGGAAAATTCCAAGGGGCAAATGCTTCTTAAAACTGTATAAAGCAAAAGATAAGTTGGGATATCAAGTTAAATAAAACTTTTCAATAGAGGGGAATGTTAATGATAAATATGTTTGAACTTATTTTAAGAGTAGGATCTATGATTTAGACAGACTAGGGAAGTTCCAGTAATGGAAGAGAATTCGTCATTATAGGTCAAAGTATGTGAGCGAGGTCATTGATTTACTAAGGAGCAAAGATGGGATAAGAAGTCAAGTCTTCCTTCCACCATGCTCACTATGATAACATATACTACTTTTAATCTGATTTGTAGAGATTATTGAAAAACCTTGAATTCTTTGAAGAGATGGGAGTTATTTCTCAATTATCATTGTATCTTTTGTGTTGAGGGCAACTCTTTTAAACATGAAAAAAAGACTAGGGCTGGCAGCTGTCAATGTGGGAGGTTGTTGAGTGGAGCTAGGAAAAAACAATTGGCACTCAATGCCAAAATGCCAGGGATACCTATATAATTTCTAACTTCTAGCAGCAATAATTGAGGCTTCAGCAATAAATTTCCTCAGGCAAATCCATATTTTCTAAAAGTTTAAAAAAACTGAAATAGAGACATGGTCTATTGTTCTTCAATATTAAGAGGAACATAAATTTGATCTTTGATTTCCTCTATATAAAGGACAGTTTCAAAATCAATATTTGTCTTTAAAAAGTATTTTCTTAAAAATATATTTTCAACATATTAACATTATATATTAAAAGGCCCTGGTTTATCATTTTCCTGTGTGATGAGTAAAATCAAATGTGTGGTCGCCTTTTTCCTGTCCCCAGTGTCGGAGAAAACTAGCTAGTGTTTACTTATAAATTATAAGCTGGCACCAGTTTTGGGCAGTAAGCACTTATTAGTGAAAAAGAGTCAGAAAACCAAGATAAAATCTTATCTATCCTAGAGGAGAGATAAAGGTTCAATCTGGCCTGCTTCTTCTCCCAAGTCCTCTACTACAAGGCTGTTTGGGAGTTGAACTGAGAGAAGAAATAGCACTTCCCACTTCCTGCCTCCCTCCCCTGGAAGAGGCCATCCTTTAGCTGATTGGTTAGTGTCACCCAAATCCATTGGTTCACTGGACTTGAGGGTGGTCTCATTGTTGAGTTCAAAGTCCTTAGCTTCTAAGAACAATACCCTATTGAGGGCCAGCCAGGTGTGGTTTTAATTTAATTACCTTTAAGTGGGTTAATCAGCAAAGTCAATCATTCCCAGTCAATCTCACTTAATTCAATCAACCTTTGACAAGAATTTGGTAGTATTTGGTGGCAGTGAAAATGAGAGTATATGATTTTATTCTTAGTTAGGTGTAGAAAGACTTAGTTGAGTTACTCCAAAAATTTAATGGCAGTAAGGAATCTGACTGAACACCACCTCGTCATGATCACATCTGACAGGTCTTGTCATATTTTTTATAGATCAGAAATTTATTTATATATTCTAGATGACAGGTTAGTTTGGTAATTGTTCCATATAGCTATTAAGGATTATTAGATAATAAATGAATATTTTCACAATATAATAACATTGTGTTTATTTTTTTTTAATTTTATATTGTATTTCATTAAGTTTGTATAAAACTTTTTGTTCAATCGTGAAACCATATCAATTTTCAAATGATAATCATATTTTAATTTTTTCTTTTTAAAATTTATTTTATTTGCTTAGAATTTTATTTTCCCCCAGTTACATGTAAAAAAACAATTTAACGTCTTTTTATAAAAACTTATGTTCCAAATCCTCTTCTTCCCTCCTTTCCAACTCCTCCCTTTAAGAACTGAAATAATTCAATATAAGTTATACATGTGTAGTCATGTAAAACATTTCCATATTAGGTTGTGAAAAAAAACAGACAAAAAAATTAAGATAAAGAAACTTTAAAATATTATGCTTCAATCTGTATTCAGACACCATCAGTTCTTTCACTGGAGAAGGATTACATTTTTCATAAGAACTTCAGAGTTGTCTTGGATCATTGTGTTGTTGAGAACAGCCAAGTCATTCACTACTGTGTATTCAGGATATTTCATTTTGTATCAGCTCATGTAAGTCTTTCCAGGTTTTTCTGAGAGCATCCTTCTCATCATTTCTTATACTACAATAATGTTCCATCATGATGTCATCCCACAGTTTGTTCAGTCATTCCCCGATTGATGGGCATCTCTTCAATTTCAAATTCTTTGCACCAGAAAAGGGCTGCCATAAACATTTTTGTACATATAGGTCCTTTAACTTTTTGTTTTTTATCTCTTTTTGGACAGTGACCAAATAGTGGTATTACTAAGTCAAAGAGTATGCATGGTTTTATAGTCCTTGCCCATAGTTCCAAATTGCTCTGCAGAATGTTTGAATCAGTCTACAACTCCAACAACAGTGCATTAATGTCTCATTTTCTCCATATCGCCTAATAACATATGTCATTTTCCTCTGCTGTCCTATTATCCAATCCAGTAGGTATGAGGTAGTGCCCCAGAATTGTTTTCACTTGCATCTTTCTAATCAATAGTGAGTTAGATGGGGCAGCTAGGTGGCGCAGTGGATAGAGCACCGGCCCTGGAGTTCAGGAGGACCTGAGTACAGATCCAGCTTCAGACACTTGACACTTACTAACTGTGTGATCCTGGACAAGTCACTTAACTCCAATTGCCGCCCCCCACCCCAAAAAAAGTAAGTTAGATGGGGCAGCTGGGTGGCACAGTGGATAAAGCACTGACCTTGGATTCAGGAGTACCTGAGTTCAAATCTGGCCTCAGACACTTGACACTTACTAGCTGTGTGACCCTGGGCAAGTCACTTAACCCTCATTGCCTCGTCCCCCAAAAAATAGTGAGTTAGAGCATTTTTTAAAATGGATATAATTAGCTTTGATTATTTCATCTGAAAACTCTTCTTATATTTGAACATTTATCAATAGAGAAATGTCTCTTTAATAAATTTTACTCAGTTCTCTATGTGTTTGAGAAATGAGGCCTTTGTCAAATAAACTTGCTTCAATTTTTTTTCATTTACTATTGCTAAGTGAATTTCCCTCCATCCTATTGTTTCCCCATGACATTTATTCTATTCTCTATCTCCTTTTACCCTGTCCCTCCTAAAAATTGTTTTGCTTCTGACTTCTCCTTTTCCCAATTTGTCCTCCCTTCTATCAAACCCCCTCCTATCCCTTTCCTCCCCTCATGTTCTTGCCGGGCAAAATAGATTACTATACCCAATTGAGTGTGAATGTTATTCCATCTTTGAGCCAGTTCTGATGAGAGTAATGTTCACTCACTCCCCAGCACCTCCCCCATTGTTCCCTACACTGGATAAGCTTTTTCTTGCTTCTTTTATGTGACATACTTTACTCCATTCCACCTTTCCCTTTCCCTTTCCTCTCTCACCCCTTAATTTTATTTTTTAAGATATCATTTCTTAGTAAAGGAACTCTTTGTGTGGCTTGGCAGCTTTCTTCAGGTCTGAAGGATTGGGGGTGCATGTAGGGGCCAAGGCAGGCTGGAAAAGGCACAAGGCTCTGTAGAGGGCAATGCCAGGCTGCTGGGTGTGGAGTGACATTCTCCCACACCTATTTTCTGTGATACCCAGGCCCCTCTCCACCCCATGGCAGAGGTGACTCAGAAGAAGCTTCAGCATGAATTGGAAAAGTGCCAGCAGCTACAGAAGGACTTGAGTAAGTCTTTGTCTAGTCAACAGAAGCTGGAGGCACAACTAACAGAAAATAGCATCATGAAAGAGGAGTTAGGCATTATTGGATAGATCCAATGTAGTGTTCAAGTCTTTGGGCCCAATGTTGGTCAAACAGGAACTGGGGGAGGCTCGAGCTACTGTGGGCAAGAGACTGGATTATATCACAGTAGAGATTAAACAATATGAATCTCAGCTCTGAGACCTGGAGAAACATTCTGAAAAAAAATATAAGGCCCTGGCTCAGTTGCAGCAGGAGTTCCAGCATGCCCAAGCTGCCAAGGCAGCGTCTATGGGAAAGGCTTGACCTATCTTGTTGGAGAGGAAATGAAGTAGGGAAAGACTGTGGGTTACCTGCACTGTGGCAAATAAAATGTGCAAAGACCTGAAAAAAACAAGATATCATTTCTTAATATTCAACTCACACTTGTTCCCTCTGTCTAAATATACTCCATCCAGCTGCCTTAATAATGAGAAAGTTCTTATGAGTTACAAGTATCATCTTCCCATGTGGGAATGTAAACAGTTCAACCTTTTAATATCCCTAAAGATTTCTTTTTCCTGTTTTATTTTTTATGATTTTTCTAGAGGCTTGTATTTGAAAATGAGATTTTCTATTCGGCTCAGGTCTTTGCATCCAGAATGACTGAACATCTTCTCTTTCATTGAATTACCATTTTTCCCCCTGAAGGATTATGACTAATTTTGCTGGGTAGGTGATTTGTGGTTATAATCCCAATTCCTTTGCCCTCCAGAATATCATATTCCAAGACCTGTGATTCTTTAATATAGAAGCTGCTAAATCTTGTGTTATCCTGAGTGTGGCTCCACAGTACTTGAATTATTTCTTTCTGACTGCTTGCAACATTTTCTCCTTGAACTGGGAGCTCTGGAATTTGTCTATAATATTCCTGGGAGTTTTCATTTTAGGATCCCTTTGTGGAGGTGATCAATGGATCCTTTTTTTTTTTTTTTGTGGGGCAATGAGGGTTAAGTGACTTGCACAGGGTCACACAGCTAGTTAAGTGTCAAGTGTCTGAGGCCAGGTTTGAACTCAGGTCCTCCTGAATCCAGGGCTGGTGCATTTTCCACTGGGCCACCTAGCTGCTCCTAATGGATTCTTTCAATTTCTATTTTACCTTCTGGTTCTAGAATATCAGGGCAATTTTCCCTGACAATTTTTTTGGCAGATAATGTCTAAGTTCTTTTTTTGGTCATGGCTTTCAAGTAGTCCAATAATTTTCAAATTATCTCTCCTGGATCTATTTTCCAAGTCAGTTGTTTTTCCAATGAGATATTTCACATTGCCTTCTATTTTTTCATTATTTTGGTTTTGTTTTAATATTTCTTGATTTCTCATAAAGTTATTAGCTTCTATTTGTTCAATCCTCTTTTTTTTTTTTAAAGTAAGGCAATTGGGGTTAAGTGACTTTCCCAGGGTCACACAGCTAGTAAGTGTTTAGTGTCTGAGGCCGGATTTAAACTCAGGTACTCCTGACTCCAGGGCCAGTGCTCTATCCATCAATCCTCATTTTTAAGGAGTTATTTTTTCAAAGAGCTTTTGTACCTCCTTTTCCAATTTGGATTTTCGAGGCATTCTTTTCCTCTTTGGCTTTTTGTACCTCTTTTATCATTTGGCCTACTCTGTTTTTTAAGGTGTTATTCAATATTTTTTTTGTGTGTCTCCTTTACCAAGCTGTTGACTTTTTTTCATAATTTTCTTGCATCACTCTTATTTCTCTTTCCATTTTTCTTCTACCTCTCTTACTTTATTTTCAGAGTCCTTTTTGAGCCATTCTATGGCCTGAGACCAATTCATACTTTTCTTGGAAGCTTTGGATGTAGTAACTTTGGCTTTGTTATGTTTTCCTGAGGGTATATTTTGATCTTCCTTGTTACCATAGAAGCTTTCTGTGGTCAGTATTTTTTTTTCTGTTTGCTCATTTTCCCAGTTTATTTCTTGACTTTTATCTCTTTGTTAAAGTGGGTCACTGCTTGCAGGGTGGAGTGAGCACTTTCCCAAGCTTCAGGGGGTTTGTGCTGCTGTTTTTGAACATAATTCTAAGAATTTTTAAGTTTTTGGTTCTTTCAAGGTGGTATGATTTAAGGAAAGGTATGTTTACTACTCTCCTGGCCTTTTCTCTGGTCTGCCAGCAACCACAGACCTGCTTTTCTACCCTGGAACTATGAACAGACTCCTACTCTACTGTGGCCCCAAGCTCCAGATTGCTCATGTTCCTCCCCACTTCTCCCCCAAATAGCCACCCAAGACTGTGACCTGAATCTGAGTTTTGGCAAAACAATAGGGGACTGCCTCAGTGCTCGCAAAGAGATCCCTGTAATCTCCTTCTGGCCAACTGTTCGAACCCCTCACTGTCTGTGGGCTGAGTTCCAGAAGTAGTTGCTGCTACTAATGATTCAAAGGCTCCCAAGGCCTACTTCTCGTTTACTGGGGCTGGGGCTGGATCTCTGCTGGTGCAGCCTGTGCTGGGTTACTTTCTACTCTTACCCTGGTACAACAGACCTTTCCTGCTGATCTTCTGAGTTGTCTTTGGCTGGCAAATTATTTTACCCTGTCTTTTTGGGAGTTCTGATGCTCTAGGAATTGTGTTATGGCATTATTTGAAGGTATTTGGTAGGATGTTGGGGAGAGCTCAAGCGAGTCACTGCTTTTCCTCCACCATCTTGGCTCTTCCCCACAATAATCATATTTTGGTTTTTTTGGTTTTTTTAGGGCAATGGGGGTTAAGTGACTTGCCCAGGGTCACACAGCTAGTAAGTGTTAAGTGTCAGAGGCCAGATTTCAACTCAGGTCCTCCTGAATCCAGGGCTGGTGCTTTATCCACTGTGCCAACTAGATGCCCCCAAAGCCCTCTCAATAATATTCAATATATGTGTGTGTGTATATACACACACATAAATATATATATATATATATATATATATATATATACATACATTCAGTTTTAAGAATAGCATTTAACAATTTTTCAATATCTGTAATTGTTCAAACTTATTAAAAGTTTTGGTTTAACATATACATGCATCTCTATGTATACGTGTACCTACCATATGTAGATTCATAAATTATATATGCCCAGCACAATCACAATATACAAATATATGTGGGTGTGTTTATACACATAAAACCCCCCACCACCTGACTCCATATATTCATATATATGTGTGTATGTGTGTATACCCCCCCCATATATATATATATATATATATATATATATATATATATATGTAAGGAACTTTCTCTTCCAATGCATATGGATGCTTTCTTTGCAACTTAGGGTCTTTGAGAGGTTTTTGTTGTTGTCGTTGTTGTTTGCACATTGAGAAATTAAGTTACTTATCCAATCTCACAAAATCAGTATGTATCTGAGGCAGGACTTGAACTCAACTTTTTCTGACTGAGTACATATTTCTATCCATTACATATACCACAGTACTTCACATATGCCTATATATGTGTCCCTATGTTTATTTTGCAAAAGGTATTAATTTTGCTTATAAATACTGCAATTAAACTTGCATACCTATATTAAACGTGTATTTTTGGAAACTGTGCTATTCCTTGACACACAACCCTACAGCATTATCAGAATAGTCATATAAAAAGGGAGGGCCTTGATTTCATAGAAACACTTGGAGTAATTAAAAAGATCTAGACAATTTCCAAAAAGAAAAGTATATTTTCCCTTTTATTAAATTTTTGTACCCAGTAATAATATTGACTCAATATGTGAAATTTATGCATACTTGTTAAACGCCAACATGTGAGCAGTAACAGCCACTTGTCTTAATGAAGGTAGGAGGGATTAAATCATTAAAACAGGTGATTAGATCTAACAAAAAAAATAAATTAAAATTAGGTCTAATAGGGAAGTAAAATTGAGAGGATTAGGAGACATGTTAAGGATATCAGGAAAGGCTAAGGAAAAAAACAAAAAAAAGTTTATATTTGTTTTGTTTGCTATTAGGTCTGCTTTTGCTCTTGGTTTTAGATTTATTATGGGAAAGAACAGAAAGAAAGAATAGGATTGATGGGGATGAGACAATAACTATTAACAGAAAGTTTTGAAAGGGAACACTAGGAAGAGGTGCTTTTACTTCACAATGTTACCTGGGGTTAGTTGTGCTTTGAGGAGAAAAGAAAAATCATTTTTGCCTCAAGAGTTCCTTCTGGGCTCCTTTTTCTGTTCCTTAGTGTAAGGAGGCCCATTGAAAGTAAAACTGATACATAAACTTTGATTTTGCTTCATTTATATTTTTTAATGGGAACTTGTAGAAATGATACCTAAACTCTCTTAAAATAATTTTAGAGGAGCATGTCCCTAATTTGTACAAATTTCAAAATAGATTTTTTTGTCTATATTTTGTTCAAATTTTGTAATGACTTTTAGCTAATTACTTTCTGGTAGAAAAAATATATTGAGGATAAAACTCCTGTTATTGTAAATTAACATTACACATTATTTCTAGCTTTTCCCCCCCTTCCAGTTCCTTAGCATGCAAATCAAACTGCGTAATTATAAAAGCATTGAAGGCATTGTGAGGTAATAACCCATTTAACACAGTGTAAAAATATTATATCCTTACAGATCAATTGCACATTTTTTGTAGGCATAAATGATGTGAAAATGTGTATATATGTGCATTTGTTTGTGGGTATGTGTTTGTAAGCATATATAATTACATCTTTAAATCATAAGTAGTTATACATATTTTTAATTCATTTTGTGTGGTAGCCAATGTGTTGTAACTAGTTAATGATAAAGAAACCTTTAAACTCTTTGTCTTATTGGACTCTATAGTGCCATTCAGTCAGTCAGTCAGTCAATCAAGAAGGGGCAGCTAGGTGTGCATAGAGCACTGGCCCTGAAGTTGCAAGGACCTGAGTTCAAATCACACCTCCGATACTAGCTGTGTGAGCCTAGGCAAGTCACTTAACCCCAATTGCCTTAAAAATCTGAGGCCATCTCCAGCCATCCTCATGCATGTCTTCCCACTGGACCCAGATCGCTCTGGAGGAGAGAGTGGGGTTGGTGACCTTGCACAGCCTTCCCTCACTTAAATCCAATTCAGTGCAAGTCATGGCATTGCCCCAATGCCATGGTCCTCTTCAAGAATAAAGGACAAATAGCAACATTCTGAGCACTTTACTATGTATCAAGCACTCTGATAAAAACCAGGAATAAAAAGAAAGGCAAAAATATGTCCCCTAATCAAACATCTACCCAAAATATAAGTTTCTTCTGTAATATTGCCAGTGCCTGCCTGTCTATTCAGTTTCTTTTTTAAATAATCCTAAACACAGGAAGATATTACCTCAAAAGCAGATGATTCTATTTTCTGAAAAATTGAAAATAGTCTCTTACCCCCTCATTTTATGTGAAAATCTACCTCCCTATAACTATGACCCTTTGCTCCTATGTATTCCTTTTTCATTTGATAGCATCTTAAGTAATTTAAAACCATTATCACGTTTCCCATATCTTATTATTATATCTATGCTCAACCTATATAGTTTAATCAATCAATCAATTAACATTTATTAAGCAACTATTATGTGCCAGGCACTGAGATACATGGAGGAAGCACTGACAAAGTGGAACAATCCCCACTCTCAAGGAACTTACATTTTATAGTTTAATCATTTCTCATATGTCTGTTTTTCAATACCTTCACTATTCTGACCGCCCTACTTTGTTTTTTTGTTTTGTTTTGTTTTGTTTTTGCAGGGCAATGTGGATTAAGTGACTTGCCCAGGGTCACACAGCTAGTAAGTGTCAAGTGTCTGAGGCCAGATTTGAACTCAAGTCTTCCTGAATCCTGGGCCAGTGCTCTATCCATTGTGCCACCTAGCTGCCCCTGACCACCCTTCTTTGGACACACTGCAAATTGTCAGTGATCTCCAAGAAATTGAACTGAGTATTCTATCTGTGTTCTGACAGGTCCACAGACAGTACAGCTATTCTCTTTACAAACAGTATTTCAATTAATGCAGTATGAGATTACTTTTGTTTCTTTGGTTCACCCACTACACTAAGTGACTCCTGTTTTATTTTGTTTTTCAAATGAACTGCTGTCCAGCTACATTTTCCCCGTCCTTTATATTTAGAGTTTAATGTGGAATTTATTTTTTAATCCAAACAATATTTTTAAATTATCTCTAATAAATTTCATCTCATTAAATTCAGTTCATTTCTCCAGCCTCCTGAGATTATTTTGGATCCCTATTCTGTCACCTGAAGTTTCAAATAGGTTCATAGGTCAAATTTTAGTTCTATGGGGTTGATCAATATCAATCTACTGAAGTTAAAAAGACCATCCTTTTTAACATTTTTTCCTTTTTCCTATAGAGTGATTTAACATTTTTTAAAAAGTTCAGAATTAAAATTATTGGCTGACACATATGTAGAACATATGGAGCTTTAAGTTTAAAGATTATAAAACATGGACTATAGAGCTGGAATAAACCTTAGAAATTATCTGTTCCAATGCCCTCTTTTAACATATGTGGAAACAAGAAGAGAGAAGGCCTAAATGATTTGTCCAAATTTCCCCATAAAAGAAGTAGCAGTCAGATTTAAACTGTGGTCCTCTGACTGCAAATCTAATGTTCTTTATAATGTTTTACAAATTTTGATTTACTTATTATACTATGAAAGCATACACATAAAATGTCATTAATAACACAAAATAATATGTGTTATAGAATATTCTCTCTGAACGTAACCAAAAAAGACAGCAGAAATGCAAAAAAGCATAAAGAATTTGGATTTTAGAAACACTGATTGGAAATGAGTCCATGACCAAGACTATGACGTTGGAATTTGCTGAGAGAGAGAGAGAGAGAGAGAGAGAGAGAGAGAGAGAGAGAGAGAGAGAGAGAGAGAGAGAGAGAGAGAGAATATCTTATCCTTGGGGCAAGGGATCCTTAAGTAGTTCCTGAATTACAGATAAGAGAGGAGATATAGGACTATAAAAAGAGGGAAAGTAACTTCATTTGGCATTTAAGAAAGGTCACAGGAACCCTTTCTGACATTTTTGCTTGGATTCCAGAATTTAGTTCTATAGTATTCTGCCTGAGCCTCATATCAAGGAACTGCCCTAAATTTACTCCACCCTGGATGCTTTGCCCTTAAATGACCATACACAGGTTTACTGCTGAAAAAAACTGGAGATTTAATCTGTTACATAAGAGCAACCTGTCAAAAACTTTTTTTAATACTAAAATATATAAAAGAGGGAGATGGACAAGTATTATGTACTGAAGTTAAGTTTGCTGCTGATTTCAAGGGGGATAAACCAAATAGGCAGCAAGCATAGGCAGGGTGGTGTAGCAGCTAGTTGGCTGACCTTGGAATGGGCAAATCCAATCTAAAACATGTTTGTTGTGTGATCATGAGTCATTTCACCTGACAGTGAATGAGACAACTCTTTAACAATGTAAAATATCCATCCCAGAGGATACTGATGGCAGTCTTAGAACAGAAGCACAAGGAAGTCACATGTGCTTGCCCCAAGCAGCCAAATGATATAAAGTCTCAATTATGTGACAGCCATGGAAAAGAGGAATCATGTAAGCTGAGAAAATTTCCTGGATTCCAACGTTTTGGAGGAATGTTGACAGTTCTTTAACCTTTGCTTAGCTAAGTAGCTGGAGATTAAAGCAATCATTTGGGCGAACAAAGAACCAGCTCTTTGCTTCCTATTACTACTCCAGATAGTGAGGGTAAAATGGAAAGGGGTTGCCCATTTAACATTTCAATGGTCAATATAAGCCTTTGGGGAGAGAGAGAGAGGGAGAGGAAGAGGGAGAGGGAGCAGAGGAGAGGACAAGAGAGAAGAGTGGGGGAGAGGAGAGGAGAGGAGAGGAGAGGAGAGGAGAGGAGAGGAGAGGAGAGGAGAGGAGAGGAGAGGAGAGGAGAGGAGAGGAGAGGAGAGGAGAGGAGAGGAGAGGAGAGGAGAGGAGAGGAGAGGAGAGGAGAGGAGAGGAGAGGAGAGGAGAGGAGAGGAGAGGAGAGGAGAGGAGAAGAGAAAGGGAGGGAGGGACAGAGAGAGAAAAAGAAACAAACAAACAAACCTGCATGCATTTCTAGGGTGAAAGGAGATTCCCTGGAATGTGCTACTTCTTGTCCAGGGCAAGTTTATTTCCTAGTGATTGCAAACCCTCAGGGTAATATCATGAGTCTGGATGTCCCTATTTATCTCTAGGGTAAAAGGAGGCACTGGAGTTTTAGTGTCCTGCCTGTATAAAAGTCTCAAATTTATTTCCCATTTAAGAGGACCCAAAATACAGAGTAGTATTATGAGTCTGGAGAACTAGAGGACCATGGGGAAAATATGATTTATGAAGAAGGAAGAAAATTGTGTGTATTATTTGGGGGCTATTGTCAATGTGTTTCCTGTGTTGTTTCTGTGCTCCTATGAGTTCTTTGAATTATCTGTATTGTCTGTGGAGTGAAATAAGGGTTGTCCCATGCCCAATATAAGTGCTGTTACCTTAAATGCTTGCATGGGATCTAAGGGAGCCTTTTACCCATATTTATGGAGACCTACAAAGGAATTATTTCTAAAGATTTTTTTTTAATGTAGTGTTTTATTTTTCCCCAATTACATGTAAAAAACAATTTTAACATCCATTTTAAAAACTTTGAATTCCAAATTATCTCCCTTCTTCCTTCCTCCACCCCCGTTGAGAAGGCAAGCAATTCAATATAGGTTATACATGTGTAATCATGCATAGCATTCCCATATTAGTCGTGTTGTAAAAGTGAAAAGACTTTTAAAAACCTCAAGAAAAAAATAAAAATAAATTATGCTTAAATCTATATTCACACACCATCAGTTCTTTCTCAAGGGATGGATAGCATTTTTCATAAGTCCTACAGAGCTGTCTTGGATCATTGTATTGCTGAGAATGGCTAAGTCATTCACAGCTGATCATCTGACAATATTGCTGTTACTTTATTCACAGTGCATTTAACATTGAATCAGCTCATGTAAGTCTGGTTTTTCTTTTTCTTTTTTTTTTTTTTGTCAATGCTGAAATCTATTTATTTTGAATTTTCCCCACCTCACATGCAAAAACAAATGGTAACATTGATTTTTAAAATTCTGTTCTTCAAATTCTCATCCTTCCTCCCTATTCCCCCCTTAAGAACTCAAGCAATTCAAGATAAGTTATACATGTGTAGTTGTGCAAAACATAGCAGAAAAAAAAATTAGAAAAAGGAACTAAGAACAACAACAAAATATACATCTATGTGTATTCAGGTACCATCAGTTCTTTCTCTGTAGATAGATTTCATTTTTCATAAGTCCTTCAGTGTTGTCTTGGATCATGATATTGCTGAAAATAACCAAGTCAGTTGCAGCAGATCATCTTACAGTATTGCTGTTATTTTGTATACAGTACATTTCACTTTGCATCAGCTCATGTAAATCTTTCCAGGTTTTTCTGATAATATTGTGCTCATCTTTTTTTTTTCTTTTTTAAATAGTAAACTATATTTATATAGTACTTTAAAAGGAGATTTCCTTGCAAAACATGCAGGAGGTTGATTATTACAACAAGCAATAATAGCTAACATTTATATAGTACCTCATACCTGACAAATAATGTTCTTCACAATAGCCCAGCAAAGTATCATCATCATCATTGTCACCACCATCATCCTTCTCTTTCATTGCTCTTGCTTCTTCCAATTTTTTTTCCCAGTTACTATTGCTAATTGTGTTTCCCTGAATCCTATTCCATCCTCATGATATTCACTCTATTTTCTATCTGCTTTTCCCCTATCCCTCCTCAAAGGTATTTTACTTCTGAATGCCCCTCCCCCCTTATTCCCTTCCCCTCCCATTTCCCTACAGGGCAAGATATATTACTATACTCATTTGAGTGTGTATGTTATTCACTCTTTGAGTCAATTATGAGAATGAGGTTCATTCACTCCCCCATTCCTCCCCCATTTCCCCTCCACGCCATTAGCTTTTTCTTGCTTCTTTTATGTGTGATACTTTGCCCCATTCCCCTTCTCCCTTTCCCTTTCTCCCAGTGCAATCCTCTCACCCCTTAATTTTATTTTAAATATGTCTTCATGGGGCATCTAGGTGACATAGTAGACAAAGTACTTTTGTTGGACCCAGGAGGACCAGAGCCGAAATCCAGCCTCAGACATAAGACACTCCCCATCTGTGTGACCCTGGGCCAGCCCCCTAACCCCAACTGCCCCCTCCCCCAAAAGAGATAAACAAATAATAAATGCTTTACAAATATCATCCCTTCATAATCAATTCCTACCTGTGTCCTCTGTCCAAATTTTTTCCTTTCAGCTTCCCTAATACTGAGAAAGTTTTTATGAGTTAGAAGTATCATCTTCCCATGTAGGAATGTAAACAGTTTAACCTTTTAACATACCTCATAATTTCTTTTTTCTTTTTATCCATTTATGCTTCTCTAGGGTCTTATATTTGAAAGTCAAATTTTCTACTCACTTCAAGTTTTTTCTTCACAAATGCCTGAACATCCTATTTTTCCCTGAAGTCCCATTTTCCCCCTGAAAGATTATACTCAGTTTTGCTGAGTAGGTAACTTTTTGTTGTAATCCCAGTTTCTTTGCCCTCTGGAATATATGTATGTATGTATATCTCACAGCTTCTAATGTTAGATGCCAATCTAAGTGATCAAATAGAAATAAACATGTTTTGTCTATCCTCTCCCCAATCCCTGATGTGTTTAAATCCTTTTAAGCAAATAATGGAAGTCAGTCAAGAAGCACATTTATTACATGACAGAAATTGTACCACTGAGTTCAAGAAATCTTGTAGCCTTTTAATTTTGAGTTGGTACTTTTGTGACATTTCTCAATTGGTGATGGTTTTGAGGTTATTGTAGCTATTATAAATTCATTGAAATCTGCCTATTAACGATTCTATGTCTTGGAATAAAAAACATGGGTGTTTGAAATTGCTTTGCTTGATTCTGGCTGAGTCAGACCACTTATGGAGATCTATCCTCACTTCTGGGCATCTTATCTTAGGAAAGATATTGATAAATTGGAGCACATCCAAAAAAAATGTATGACCCAACTAGTGAGGGGCTTCGATATATTGTCAACCTGAAAAATTATTTTAACAATTAACATAACAAAATAAAGGTCTTTGATGGGGTAGAGAAGTTTTTGATATCACTTTTGATATCACCATGGAAAACTTGGTGTACCCAAAGGGTGGTGCTGAAAGTAGAGTTCAAATAGTGTACAAACAACAACAATAATCACAACAACAGCCAACAATGTGAAAAGGCTACCTTTGGGGTTGATTACCTTTTGTTTCACCTGTTAAATTTTTTTACATAATAAACAGAGTAATGAGAATTAGACCAATTATGGCCAGCCCCCGGCAATTCATTGGTCTGAAGAAAACAAGCTAGAAGTCAGTCAGTTTTCAGATAATCCTGTTTGTGTCTGTCTCTGTGTCTTTGTTATATGAGGACCACTAGCAATATTCTGTTTGCCCCCAGAATATAAAAATATAAACAATGGGTGAAAGGTGAAGAGGAATAAACTCGAGTTCGTTGTAACAAAAACCTTTCTAACTTTTGGATGTGACAATAGTGGAAAGAGCTAAATCAAGAGGTAGTAAACTCATCAGGAATATAAAATTTATTAAGTATTTACTAAGTGTCAGGCACTGCACTTAGGGAGGGGATAGAAAGAAAGAACAAACAAACAAAAACAACCCTAAAAATCAATCTTTTCATTTAAGGAAACCACAGATGGGGAAAGATATGCAAACAACTATGTACAAACAAGCTTCTTACAGGATCAACTGGAGATAATCAGTGGAGGGGAGGCCCTACTATTGAGGGGGATCTAGAAAGGCTTCTTATAGAAGGTTAGGACTTTAGGTGAGTTTTGAAGGAAGCCAAATGAGGAGGAAGAGGGTTCCAAACTTAGGGGACAGCCAATGAAAATGTCAATATACATAAATTGAATGTGTTATTTTAAGAATAGCAGAGAATATAGTGTCAGTGGACCACAGGAAATGTGGAGCCTGGGTGTGTATTATGGGTAAGAAGACTGGAAAGGTAAAAAGGAACCATGCTATGAAGGTTTTATAAGTCAGAGGATTTTTATTTGATACTGGAGGTGATGGAGTGCCACTGGAGTTGACTGAATAGGAGGAATGACATGGTCAGAGTAGGTAAATTTGAAAGTGGAAATGATTTGGGATGTGTAACTTTGGAGAGAGTGTTCTATTTAAATAATAAAGTAAAAGTCAGTCTGCAGAGAGTTAAGAACAATGAGAAGAAAGGGAGAAGAGGCATGGATTATAGGCAGCTTTTTTTCAGGAGTTTAGCCAGAGGGAAGAAATATAGGATGATAGCTATCAGGATGTATGAATCAAGAGAGACTTTTTGAGGGGGGGTGGAAATGTGGGCACTGAAAACTTAAAAGATTGCACTAGTTTTCTGGTTGGTTTGCCTGCCTTGTCTATTCCTACTACTACTAGTATTCCTAGTATTATCTACTCAGCTGCCAAAGTAATCTTCCTAAAGAGGAGATCTGAAAAAAAAAAAACTCAAGTGGCTCTTTCTCATCTCTAGGATCAAGTATAAAATTCTACTTTTGTTCAAAGACCTTTCTAAACTGCCCCTCACCATACATTATTAACAATAGTAGGGTAGGTAGGTAGCACATTGAATAAATGGAATGCTTGGAATCATGAATACCTGATTTATAATCCAGCCTCTGGCCCTAATCATTTGGCCTCAGGCAAGAAACTTAACCTATTTCTGCCTTAGTTACCTCAGATATTGCCTTATTAAGGAGCCATCCTGATGTATGTCTTGCCACTGGACCCAGAAGGTTCTGGAGGAGAGAGTGAGGTTGGTGACTGTGCATAGCCCTCCCTCACTTAAATCCAATTCAGTGAAAGTCATGATATCACCTCCTGATGTCATGGTCCTCTTCAAGAACAAAGGACAAGAAAACAACATTCTTTAAGAGCTGCCTCAATGGGGACCCAATTGGCAAGCTCCAGTTAGCCAAGGTAGCTCCCTCTTCTCCTCCCCTTCCTGTTCTCCCCCTTCCCTATTCTTCCTCTGTGTTCCCAGAGGAACAAAAGTTTTGATTGCTTAAGCCTCTCAAGATGTCTGGGGCTTTAGGACCTAGAGTTTTTTAATGACCAGGACATAACCCTAAATCATTCTGACTCTTGTAGATTGGCCAACAGTAGGTCTCACCCCGAGCTTCACTGGCCATTGTTTGGCCTCTTAATGACTCAGAGTGAGTGTAAATAGCAATTGCTTCTGTTTTGACCAGAAACCCTGAGGTCCTTCCCTCCCAGACTTCCTTCCTTGCTAACTAACTTCCTTCCTTCCTTCCTTCCTTCCTTCCTTCCTTCCTTCCTTCCTTCCTTCCTTCCTTCCTTCCTTCCTTCCTTCCTTCCTTCCTTCCTTCCTTCCTTTCTTCCTTCCTTTATTTATCTAGGCTAGTTAAAGGAGAACATTCTTTTGCCTCCTTTCTCACCTAGCCTTAATCGCTAAATGTGAGTAATCTCTGGAAAACTGAGACCTGGGAAAGACCTTGACTTAAAAAGGTCGAGGTCTCCCACTGCATCCTGGGCCTTCTCCAATCATCCTGATGTATATCTTGCCACTGGACCCAGATGGCTCTGGAGGAGAGAGAGAGGCTGGTGACTTTGTACAGCCCTCCCTCACTTAAATCCAATTCATTATAAGTCATGAAATGACCTCCGTGATGGTATTCTCTTTGAGAATGAAGAACAAACAACAACAACTCAAGTATAAAGTCAGGATCAGAATATCAACCCCCTGACAGGGTTGTTGTGAAGACCAACTGAGATAATATTTACAAAGGATTTACTCCCCAAACTATCAAATAGTAAGTGCTAAATAAATACTCATTTTTCCTCTTCCTCCCTTCTTCCTTCCTTCTTTCCTTCCTTCCACCCTGATGTCTACATTTTCTGACTCATGACACTGGCCTCCATGATGATATGACTAACATAAGACACTCCATCTCCTAAATGCAGGCATTTTCTCTGGCTGTCCCCATGCCAAAAATGTTCTCCTTCCTCCTCTGCCTTCTGGCTTCCTTGATTTTCTTTGCGTTTCACTTAAAATCTTATCTTTTACACAAAGTTTTTTTCTGATCTTGCTTAATTTTAGTGCCTTCCATCTGTTGACTATTTTAAATTTACCTTGTATGCAGTTTTTTCATAGGTGTTTGTATGTTGTTTTCCCACTGGATTATAAAAGCCTTGCTAGGAGGGAGTTTCTTTGCCTTTTTATGTATACCTAGCACCAACTGCAGTACCTGCCATATATTAGACTTTTAATAAAAGTTTATTGACCTACAGGATAACTTACAGTAGAGGAGAGATCAAAGATATATGAAATATTGGGGATGTCAGAGGAAACAATATTTTAGAGAAGACAGGATGTAATGTGGTCACTTGTGCATGTAGTGGGGTTTGCCTTGGCAAGAAGGCCCACCTCTTCAAATGAAACTGGGATAGAAGAAAAAGAAGTTGAAGTCCTCTTAGTGATGTACCATGATAAGTAAGGAAGAAGAGGGAGGTCTTAGGAAATGCCCTCAAGTTTTGAAGTGAAATTTGAAGTAAAGGTTTATTTTTAGAATATAGGTAAGAGAAGAGCCTTAGATTTGAAGAGCTAAGCATTCATCTTTACAATATTTACTTCATAATGTTAAATCAAACATAGTTCAATGGGAAAAACTTTGTATTTCAATTAAATTTTGTATGAATAAAAATGTCAAGTATAGGTCTGTATGAGCAAAAATCTTCAGTCATCTATTCAATAAATATGTATGGAGTACTTACAATACATCCTGTGGTATTTGTTTGTTTCAGGTAATAGAACCAGTGCTTCCTTGATAACACTATCTTCCTTTCCACAATTATTCAGTCACTTTCATTTCAAACCATTTTTCTACCTTGGACAGAAATTTCTTTATTGACTTTTAAATAGAACTTAGCTTCACATTCTGCTTTGTACAGTACATCTTCTCTAAATAGTAATGCTGGAGAAAGTATATTTTGGTTTTGTCAAGGCCCTTCTTTTCTATGAAAAATAAGCAATATTATTTACATTAATCAGAACAGAATTTTAAAAATAAAACTGATAGCCCATAGAGTGACTTCATGAAGACACAGACTATATAAATATCAAAAATCTTTAGCACTGAAAGGGACCTTAGGATTCACTTCCAATTTTATGTCCATTGAATAAGAAATATTATTCAACATTCTTGCCAGTGGTCATGCAGCCTCCACTTGAATACCTCAAATATGGGAAACTCACAAACTCCTAAGGGATTCCATTCTATTTTTGACCATTTTCTATTATTATAAAGGGGCAGCCCAGTGGCAGAGTGGAAAAGAGTGTTAGGTCTGGAGGAAGAACTAAGTTCAAATCAAATCTCAGACATTTACTAGTTATGTGACTCTAGGAAAGTCATATCCCTTTTTACCTCAGTTTCTTCATCTATAAAATGAGCTAGAGAAGAAAATTGCAAAACACTTCCATATCTTTGCCAAAAGAACTCCACAAGGGACATTATGAAGGGTCGGACAAGTTTGTAAATGACTAAACTATAAAATATGAAATTTTTGATATATGTTGATTTATAATCTGCCTCCCTGTAATTTTCAAAAATAGTCCTATTTCATCCATGCGACTAAAAACACAAAGTTAATACTATTCCTCTATTCTATGTGTGTTTAATAAATAAGGAAATAGTATTTCTTCAGATGAATACTGCTGGCTATTGTAAATGTCACAAGTTTGCTAACATGCTTGAAATGTAAACTAGGAAGAAAACTGAAGAAGAAAGAATTGACACTTAATTCTTTTTTTCTTTTTTGCGGGGCAGTGGGGGTTAAGTAACTTGCTCAGGGTCACACAGCTATTAAGTGTCAAGCATCTGAGGCTGGATTTGAACTCCTGAATCCAGGGCAGGTGCTTTATCCACTGTGCCACCTAGCTGCCCCAACACTTAATTCTTAATGAAAATATGTTCATATTATAAGAAAAAATATTATAGCTTCAATAGTGAGTACTCTTTTCTTACTAGCTTGAAATGTCTTGAAAGCAACTTTAAATATTATTTTATTGAACAAATTTCCAAAAGTCATGGAAGACATAAATTATTTGGCAAGCTCCCCTAAAATATGTTTATCCTCAGGGGTTTTCTCGATGAGTAACTAAAAAAGAAAATTGTGATTTTTCAGTGATAGATAGAAATTCTTTAGATTAATCGTGAGAAATTAGATTTTGAAATTCTGTAATTATTCTTGAGAGGTCAGTTAAACTCCTTCCAAAACAATGATTTTGCCATATAAATATTACGGAGAATACAATTATATTGCTAAATATATTTTTAAAAAAACTAAATAAATGACTAAATATTTCATTTCAGAGTTCTCCACCACATTATGATAAATAAACCATACTTCTGGGATAGTTCTAATTTTGATCTTAGTTATTTTAAGTTAACACTGATGACAGGGGTTGCCTTCTGAGTGTAGCTGGAAATACAAGACAGATGACTCTTTGTAAGCAGAAAACACATAAAAAAAGTTCTTTGCAACTGCAATTCGTATCTATAAAGAGCTTATCATCAGCCTCGACTTGGACTCTTAGGCTTGTAATCAGTCCAAAGTCCTTGCTCAGAAAAAGCTAGACTTTTTGTGACTGATTCATACCAGAATTATAATGTATTCCTGAGATATGCTTGTTCTGTTAAATGTGGATATACAGGTACACGAGCACACAAGTGTTTTGTGTTATCATTTAAGGCTGTGTCTATGTAATAGACAAATTAACTATTAAACTATTAAATAATAAATGGGCCACTTCCCGCCCCACTTATAAACAGTTATAGCAGTGCTATTGAAGCTAGGAGGCACAATAGATAGAGTACTAGACCTGGAGACAAGAAAAACTGAGTTCAAATCCAGTATCAGGTACTCACTAGCTATGTGACCCTGGCCAAGTCACTTAAGATCTGTCTGTCTCAGTTTCCATAACTAGAAAATGAAAATAATAGTATTGCCTATTTCCCAGGTTTAAGGGAATAATAAAAGGTATTTGTAAAGTGCACAGTGACCGGCACATAGCAGGTGCTAAATAAATGTTTTTTTTTTCCCCTTCCTTGCAATATGGTTGTCATCCTTATAGCTGATAAAAAAAGTCAGTTTATTTTGGTCCTTAAGACAGCATTAGGTATGCACCATGCTGGTTATTTGTCTTTGGTAAAAACAAAACAAAACAAAACAAAACACAAAACAAAACAAAAAAACAAGCCAACAAACCAAAAATCAAAAAGCCCCACCAACCATACATTTAATTTATTTCCAAATAGAATGTTGCTATTTAGTAAGGTAGGTCATTGCTTCATTAGGGTTTGGAACAAAAACTAAACAAAAACACAATTTACCCCTCTAATAAATATTTATTGAATAAATAAATCATTAATTTGGAAATAATAGTTTAACAGACAAAACTTACCAAAGTTTATCTTGGCCTGATGATAGAATTTATGTTATACAAACAAATACAATCATATCCACAAATACATACATACGCACATACACACATTCATTCATACCCAATTCACACCTACGTATATATTTACACATGCATATGTAAAATTTTCTATTTCTATAACCTTCTATATCTATGTATGTTTAAACATACCATTGAAGATCAATATAATATTAAAATATACATTGTGCAGCTAATTTATAATTGTTTTTAATAGAGTTCCTGAAACCCACAATATTTAATTAGGTTTAAATTAATTTAAGCACTGCTGTCATATTAGGACAATCTTTACAGCTGTTATCATGACTGTTTTCTTTGTCTCTCCTCTTCCTTTTTCCCTTTTTTTAAGAATTTTTTTGGTGAGGCAATTAGGGTTAAATGACTTTCCCAGGGTCATACATCTAGTAAGTGTCAAGTGTCTGAGGTCACATTTGAACTCAGGTCCTCCTGAATCCAGGGCTGGTGCTCTATCCACTGTGCTACCTTGCTGCCCCTTTCTCTCTTCTTCTGATCTCAATCTTCCTCTTCCTCCTCCTCAATCTTTGTCTTAATTTTTTTCTCTTCATATTTACCCCCTACAGACTATCTTGAGGTTACATGTATAATATCCTAGGATAAAAATTATAGTAACAAAAATCAGTATATGACACAAAAGAATGCTTCAAATTTTCCAATATTATAAAGCACTTAAATAGTTACATAATAAAATGTATGTACATGTTATATATTTTATCATACTCCCCAAGGCCCTAATCTTGACTTTCTTTGCTTTCTTGTCTATTCACTTATTAATACCATTTATTCACTTTGATTTTTATATTCAATGGTAGTTGAGGACAACCTTATGTTGCCAGGGAGTCAGTTTACATAACATGGTTAGGCCATGGTTGTTAAAATGACTCCAGTAGTAAAGACATGTTGATAAAACTGTAAAGTGTCAATGAAATATTAACAAAGCATCAATAGAGTGCTGACATGTATTTAGTTCCTTTCAGTGAACTTGGGGGTTTTTAGAAAAGAAATTTGCACAGTTGCTTAGCAGTTGTCATTAGCAATGTATTGTAAAAGTACATTGACAGGGGGCAGATAGGTGGTTGAGTGGATAAAGAGTCAGCCCTGGGTTCAGGATGACCTGCATTCCAATTTGGCCTCAGACACTTTACTCTTACTAGCTGTATGACCCTGGGCAAGTCACTTAACCCTCATTGCCCCACCAAAAAAAAAAGTACATTGAACACAAGTATTTAGCAGGGTTCCTCACAGATTGGTAGAAGAAACCCTGCATGACCACTTTCTTAAGATAGTAATTTCAAGACTCCTATGCCTTGCTCTTTGTGAGGTATACTGAGCCATAGATGGCTGAAGAGCAGAAGTTCATGACCATTTCAGAGTCATAAGCACATATGGTCTGTATTTCTGGATGTTCTCAGTATTCTAAATCAGTTTTTTTTAAATATATAAGTATGACACATCCCTCATGGTTCACTCACCCCAATTTCATTCACATTGTAGAATTATATTATATCATATTATATTATATTATATTATATTATATTATATTATATTATATTATATTATATTATATTATATTATATTATATTATATTCCTAGAGAGGTAGCTGCCACTAATTTCAACATTTTAGAGGTAGCTGTTAGTGGCTATTAGAACACTGGCCTTTGAACCCCTATCAATTACAGTCAGTCAGTAGACTCATTTCTTTAAAAAAGGCACTTACACCAGTGACATAGTGAGAAAAGAAGTTACAATACAACTCCTCCAATATTTGGAAGGGCACACTCTTCCAGAAATACAGTACATGGGATGGGACTAGAGATGAGCATGAACATAAAGAAAAATGATAGGCAGAAATACATGTAGGGAACAAATGGCCAACTCAACTATTAACTCTGGAACTGCAAAGATGATGAACTTTATGTTTCTAGAAAATCTTCATGGTATTCCCTACAGTGCTGAGTTTTTCCACTGCTCAGCTAGTCATATTCCTCCTAGAGCATGAGATCTTGGTAGGGTGAGCCAATCTGCTTCTGGGTGAAAAAGATCGTTGAGTGACTTGTATGTTGCTATACCAGACTGGACAGTTGTTCTGCCACTAGGTAGAACCTGCCAGAAAGTCCTGGTTGGAAATCTCTGCTGCTAGGCATCTGCTGCCAGAACATTCTAGGACACTGCTTCTGGGCTATAATTGCCATTCTAAGCTAGGCAGATTCTTTGTCTTTTCTAAGAGCACAGTATCTCTACTGAATGAGTCAATCTGCTCATCTCCCTGGGCTCAATTTTGATGATCAGTTAAAATTCTTTTCCCCTTTCAGATACTGGCTTGGCAGGGATTTTGCTTCAGCTGGTGCATTACTGTGTTCTTTTCAGTTGGACTTCTATCATGCTCTTTCAGCTAGGAAAATGACCCTCAATTTAGAATGGGCAGAAGCCTCGTTCCTTTAACTCTCTTAGAGTATTAGCTCCAAGATATTTTGACACTTCCAGACAAAAGATCAAGGGACGAGAGAGGTCTTATCTTTCCTGTCTGACAGTTTTTCCTGGACAAAAAATCTTTCCTCAGAAAGTCACTCCCTATTGTTTTACTGTTTTGTTGTTCTTGTTATTTAGACAGTTAGCCATGTCTGACTCTTTATGATGCCATTGAAAGTTTTCTTTGGGAAAGATATTGAAACAGTTTACCATTTCCTTTCTCCAGCCTTTTCAATTGATGAGGAAACTGAGGCAAAAAAGGGTTAAGTGACTTGCCCAGTGCCTAAGCCAAATTTGAAGTCAGAATTTTTGACTCTAGGTCGGGCACTCTATCCAGTGTAGATGCCTTATTGTTTTAGGGTGGTCAGTTCTAATTCAGTCAATTTTACATCTCATATTGCTTTGGGGATTTTCTTTAGATGAATGACTAGGAAGAATGATATTAATATAACCTGTGCCATAGGGGCAAATTTATTGAGTTGGTGGCCTCTTCATGTGGAACTGAGCTATTAAAGCTTCTTATCTTTTCTTGGGATGGATATCTTTTCTATCTGCTGGTCTTCCCTTTTATTTTTCCATATTGTTTCCTTTACAGAGACTCCTGACTCTCAGCTTTTGCCTAACTTCTACCCAACTTAGAAATTCATATAGCAGAGTTTCTCAACTGGGGTCCAAAACTGATGTGTCTGTGTGCATACATATACATGCATATTAACGTGTATTATATGTTACACATGATATACATATAAAAAGTGATCCAATTCTAATAAGGTGAAATTTTATATGACATTTAACATAAATAAATATACATGTAAATTCTAATATGTGGGTATAAATAAATTAAAGTCTATAAAATTAGGGGGTAATATGGCTGGTTAATTTAATGAGAAAAAAGATCTGGAAGTTTTACTGGATGGAAAATTCAATACATACATATATGTATATGTAATAATTGTATTCTAATATAATTGGTTTTATTTTTAATACCTTGTATTTCATACATTTAAGAACATGATTCTGAGAAGGGGTGCAGTTTTTTTTTTAACAGATTGACAAAGAAATCCATGACAGATAAAGAAATTAACACCCCTAGCCCTAAAGTGCTGTTGCCTTTTGACCCCATAATTTTCCTGTTCTTAGAAGTTGGAGACTCTTCTAGACATTTACTTTCTTTCATATAAATCTAAAGCTGTAAGAAATTATTTTAATAATAATAATGACAATTTCACAAAATGTTAAACCTCAAAGGGATAGTTTTATCTCCATAACAAATTGTGTATTATACAAATAACAGAATATATACAGTATATAAATTACTTTTTTTAATTTTAATTTTTTTTTTTTAGTGAGGCAATTGGGGTTAAGCGACTTGCCCAGGGTCACACAGCTAGTAAGTGTTAAGTGTCTGAGGCCGGATTTGAACTCAGGTACTCCTGACTCCAGGGCAGGTGCTCTATCCACTGCGCCACCTAGCCGCCCCTGTATAAATTACTTTTAAACATATAAATTATAATTTCTCAGTAATACTACCAGTGTCCAGTGGTACAAATGATGAATCCTCCAAAGTGGTAAAAGTTTTTGAATTTGTACAAAATATTTCTAATGGCTTAAAACCAGTTACTATAGGTTATATAATCTGAACTTTGAGAAGTATACATTAGAATGCTTCAACTGATTCACTGCTAACTAATCAGGATCTTACTTTTGTCATATACATAAGCATGTCTTTATTTAGATGTATATATTGTGTAATTGTATTTTGATGTTAGGGGACAAAGTAAGAATTATTCACAACATTGAAATCTCCAGTTGAAGAGAAATTTTAAATTAGGTTGGTTTTCCATTGGCAAATTTGTTTTGAACCTAGTTTTCTGCAATAGATTCTTCTTTCCCATAACAGAACACGATAAACTTTTTCATTGCATACATTTCGATGTGTACATGCATGTTCATGTATATGAAGGGAAAAGATCTTTGATTCTACAGGGGAATCATATCCTACCACTACCACTAACTAGCTTCATGAACTTTGACAAGTAACTCAGACTTCCTGTCTTTCATTTTCATATGTGTAAAATAAGAGTTTTAGATTAGAAGAATTCTGATGTCACTTGTACCTCTTAGTCTATGATGTTGTGATCCAAGAGGTCAATAATTTAAAATTGTGCCATTTCAAATGTATTTTACAATCATTTTACCTTTTATACTTGCCCACATTGGTGATACTTCTCAATTCTATCTCGCAAAAGCCATAAAAATTTATTCGTGACAGTGGACTAGAACATGTATCCTGGTCTTTTTCACTGCCTTTTCAGAGAAGAGGAAGCAAATATCTTTATCACATTTATTGTATCAAATTCACTCTCTTTTCATTTGATGGAGAATATTTACATTTTGGTGTACTTAATTTTCCCCCTTTTCTTTTTTTTTTTTTAAAATAAAGTATTTTAAAGAGGTAATTTAATAAAAAATGTTTCAATGAATCAATTAATTTCATTGACTTATTGTTTTTTTTTCCAACATGCTTGTTTGGCATTGGATAGACACTAGCTTAGTCAGTATTAAAATCATAAAAAGCCTGGAAAAGCATCAGAACCATAACATTTCTAAATCATAAGCATCTGGACCTATAGCTAAACTCAGGCTTTTCCCTTACATCTGCCATAATTGCTATAACAAACAGAGCATAAACAAGTGAATGGCTCTGTTGAGAAAGTAGTGTGTCTATTTAATATTTCATAAAGTTATGGACTTTTATTCATTAGTAAATAATTAACTCTGTAATCACATTTAACCTAGCTTGCTCTCCAGTTTTCAGTTCCCAAGAGTTCTTGGCAGTCTAATGTGTGAGCTAAATAAGCCAAGCACAGGAAGCAGAGTAAGTGATATAGAAATGAGAACTCAACTCTAGATTATCACATAGTTTTTCAATGACTTAAATTGGACAGGATTTCCATTACAGCAAAAGAAAACAAAAAGAAAAGCATTGTTCATTGCTAAATGGAAATAAATAGTTACTTGTGTCTGCTTGAATTGAAACTGCAGATGGGCATTACTTAAGGAAATTATTCCTTTAATTACATTCAAAAGAATGGGTGTTTGGAGGAAAGTCATTTATGAAAATGGCTATGTTGAGTTCTTGTTATTATTTATAATAATAGATCCTATACCCCAAATGCCTGCAATGTGTAAACAAAACCTGCCCAGCAGATGAAGAACAAATATAATCATTAAATATCACTGGCAGTCCCAGAGTCTCTTTCTTAAATCTCATCTCTGTTGTTTATTTGCATGGTATCTATTCTTTGACAAAGGAATCATTTTATAAAATTATTTTTATATGTCTCTAATACTTTTTCACTAAGATGTATTTTCTTAAGTAAATTTTCCCCACTCTGAAGCAATTCTTAAAGCCCATTATTCTCAGCTGTGTAAATCCCTATTCCCTTTTCCCCCACCACAATCTTTTTTAGAACTCTAATGGATGTGTTCTGAGTAGGGGTCCCCTACTGCCTTCAAAGGGAGTTGTGTTTGGATCAGTCCTACCAACTACAGCGTATAGAGTGTGTAAAACCAAATAAAAACTACACCTACTGACTGCATACCTGGTCCTCATTAGTAAATTGAGAGTCTGAATCCCAAAGGGAATTATCTAACATGGAAACATGGATAATGAGAACAGAGAACAGAAATGGATGAGATGTGACTTTGTTAGAAAAGCAGGAATTACTTTTTGTCAGTAAGTCCAAAAGGTAATGAAATGGCAGTTGAAAATATAGATTTATGAATTGTTAATAAATGTGCCTTCTCAATTTTCCTTTCCAATTGGTGACTGTGAAAAGCCTTTGCTCACATAACCCCCCTTTCTCAGGTTCTCCAATCTGGTGAATTCATGCAAACTTTGAACAATAAGTCACTTGGCTCAAGCCCTTGGTCAGCTACAACAATTTTCCAGGACACCTAAAAAATGGAGAGAAATATGTGACATGGTAGCAAACTCAGTTACACTAATTTGTTGTTTGAGGAGGGCTTTCTGCTCAGGGCACTTTCCAGAAAGTCAGCTATGTTAACTGAATTCTATTCATGATTTTATACAAATTGATTCTCCCCTTCCATGGATCTGCAAATTAGTCTTGGTTAAGATGTTAGGTTTCTATTATTGTTCTGTCCTTTTATAACAGATTCTGCAAGTTCAAAATGCCCTCACCTACTAATTTTTCTTTCGTAATAAATTATGTGTTGAAGACTTTCATCTTCTTCCATATACCTGAGATAACAATATTTCATTTTTTATCAAAGTAAAACTTTGAAAATATACCTGATAATATTCTTTAGATTTGATGACTTTTAAACACATATTAGACTGACATAAAATTTGTGTGTGTCAGTCAATCAGCTGGCATTTATTTAGTTGTTTTGATGATTTGAAATCATATCTAGGTAACAACAGGGTATTTCATATGCCTGAAGAGACATCACACACAAAACAGTATGAGTGTTTGTCATTTGCTTTCCCAGTGCAAATTTATAAATGAGTCACTCAGTAAGTGTCTATTAAGAATCTGCTGTGTGCTAAAATTTATGTAGGGCTTTCCATGTGTTATCTCAGTTGATCCTCACAACAATCCTATGAGGTGGGTGCTGTTATTATCCATCTCTACGTTACAGATCAGGAGATAGAAACTGAAAGATGTTTAGTGTGTAGTATGAATTCACATAACTACTAAGTATTTGAGGTCACATTTATTCCTGGGTCATTCTGACTCCAAGTCTAACTTTCTCTCTACTTTGACATCTAGATGTCTAGTACTAGGAAGACAAAGACCGACCAAGACAACAATAATAACAATAACAACAACAAAACACAATTTCTGTTCAAAAGTAACATTTTATAGGAGGAAAGCTCATACACACATCTAAGTATATTCAATTATAGACCAAGGAAGATGCAAGATGAGGCATAAAGAGCTAAGGTAAGGAAAGGTTACATGTGGAAGGTAGCCCCTGAGTTAAGCTTTGAAAAAGGGATTCTGGAGATTCTTAAAGATGAAAATAAGGAGCAAGTACCTTCCAAACATGGGGGATAGCCTGGACAAAGGTACGTGTGCAGAAGACAGAATATAATTTATAAAGCACTGTCACAACCTTCTTCGATTCTATGTAGCAGGAGTTCCTGTCTGCTGCATCACTGTTTCTCTTTATACCACTCTTATGGCACCTGAATAGTCCTTTTAGTGTTATGTTTATGAGTGTATATATCTTCTATTCCCTTCTAAACTGTAAATACCAATAAGAAGTAGGATATTGTATTATTTTTTTCTTTGCTTAATCTGTAACATATAGCCTTGTGCATAGTATGTGTTCAATAAATATTTATTGAATGCAAAGCTAAATCTCTGGAAGTGGCAATGGGAACCAAGGGATTACCCCCCCCCCCAAATCCTAGAACTCCAAGGAATATCACAGAAAAGAGATCCCTGCCCTAAATCCAAGCAGACAGAGCAGTCTATGGAAACAAGTTGATACTGGTGCTAATGATGACAGAAAGGGCATCTGGGAACCATCATAATAAGAATAGGATTTTATAAGTGTTATGATTATCCCAAGCCTTTCTGGATTTAGATCTGGGTACCATAAGCATAACTCTACATAGTCACAGATCTCTCGGCCTATTAGTAATACTCCAGGGTAATCATCAAACCTGCATTCCTATGAAGAAATTATTCCAAGGAGCAATGAGTATGGAGTATAGTTGGCAATGATGCCCCCTTCCTGCCAATACTTGTTCACATATGGTGGCAGAAATGGTGTGAGCCAGACTCCTGTTCAAGTAGCTACATACAAAAAAAATCATTATCATCCTCAAAATCCTCATAATCATCTTCATAAATTTAAGAAGAGGAAAGAATGTAGAGGCAGCCATTATTCTGAAAAGGATCTTGGAAACTTAATATCAGCTCAAAAATGAGTAAGTTAATGTCATCTTGGGCTTCATTAAAAAGGGCATAGCTTTTAGGAATAAGGAAGAGATAGTTCTGATTTGCTTTCCGCTTGACAAATATCATCTGGAGTATATTGTTCAGTTTGGGGTACCACCGTTTAGGAAGGACATCAGTAAGCAGGAGAGCATCCAGAGGAGGGCAACCAGAGCGGTGAAGGGCCTGGAGTCCATGACCAGTAATGATAATTTGAAGAAACTGGGCATATTTAACCTTAGAAAAGAAAAGTCAGGTGGGAGGTCAGGGGGAAGGAATAGATATCTTCAATTACTTTAAAAGTATCATGTGGAAAAGGGATTAAATTTGTTCTTTTTGATGTTACAGAGCAGGACATGGAGCAGTGCATAGATATTATACAGAGATAAATTTAGGTTAGATTTCAAGAAAATTATATTAACATTCTGAGTTGTCTAAAAGTGGAATGAACTGCCTTGAGAGGTGGGAGGTTCCCACTCATGGGAGATCTTTTAGCTAAGACTGGATGAATACTTGCTCAGTATAGTAAGAATTCCTTTATGTATGGGTGGACTAGATGGCTACTGATTACTCACTCACCTGAGGAAACAGTGGGTGGTGAGAAAAATGGAGGTAGTGATAAATTGCTTCCTTATGATTCGCAAATTCTGATTCTCACATGCAAGATCACATTTGAAAAGGGGTTCTTGAATTAATCTGTTATTCATGAACTTTATATGTCTTTTTATCTGTATACATACATATGTATATAAATATGTGTGTATGTGTGTGCATATATACATATACACATACACACATTTATATATATGGTATTTGAATATAATTGAATATATTTGAATATGATTGGTTTCCTTTATAATCCCATGCATTTTGCTTTATTTGTTTAAAAACATTATTCTTTGGATAGAGCACCAATCCTGGAATCAGGAGGACCTGAGTTCAAATTCGGGTCCAGGCACTTGATATTTATTAGCTGTGTGACCCTGGGCACGTCACTTAATCCTCATTGCCCTGCAAAAAACAACAACAACAAAACAACAACAAAAAAACATTATTCTTATAAGGGGTCCAGCAATTTCAATAGACTGCCACAAGGGTCTATGACATTAAAAAAAAAAAAAAGAACCCCTGCTATAGGGAGTAAGGAAAGCCTCAGATATTCCTGGTTCTAGGAAAAGGCTGGAGGCTAGCATCCCTATTCTAGCTTGACAAACAAAATTTGGGCTCCACTGATAGTGAATCTATTGACATGTAGGGTTTTCACCTGTACATTTTGCTTCCTGAAGCTTCTACTCAAAATTTAACTGAAACTTAGCACAGATTCAAAGTGACAGATTCAAGTGGTTGTTGAACTTCTGGCAGCATCCAGAGTGCAGTTGAACGCAAACTTCACCTGCTGTAAATACTTTTAGCCCTATTCCTTGGGTAGTTATGCTATGGGGAATGTCTTTACAAAAGCCACTTGCCCAATCCAGCAAGAATGGAAAAGGTGATTGGAGAACAGCCAACAGAATATTTTGTATCACAAACAGCAGCTATAACCAATTGATGCCAGTTTATTTGGCACTGAAAAGCAGAAGTATTTTATGATAATAAGCATTGCTTTATTTTTAATGCTAGATCATAGACAGTGTGAGTATAATTATTGGAAAGATAATGAAATGTTTTTAAGACATTATGGTTATTGTTTAGTAATCTATCCTTAGTCTATAAAAAGTCTCACTAATAACTATATTATAAGAAAATAAGAATTAGCATTTATGTTTTTTCCTCCTTGATTTATAATACCAAGAGAGCAGTTGTGGGAAGATATATCTGTATTTTCTAGCATCAGTCTTATGAAGTTTGACCACCAAAGTATTCAAATTCTCCCTAACATCTATATATGTGTCTATTTTATATTGTTTAGTTGTTCAGTCGTGTTTAACTCTTTGGGAGTTTTTTCTTTGTGGGTTTTCTTGGCAAAGATACTGGAATGGTTTCTCATTCCCTTCTCCATTAGATTGAGACAAAGAGAGGTTAAGTAATTTGCCCAGGGTCACACAACTACAGAATGGCTGAGGCCAGGTTTGAACTCAATCTTCCTGTCTCTAGGTCCAGTGCCCTATCTACTGAACCATGTATCTGCCTCTATAATTCATGTATATAGCATGTAATATACATACATATATATAATCCATTAATATATTGTATATATATGTATATATACTTAAACATTTGTATACATTTTTACTTATATATAAACATAAATATTTAAAATTCATCAATGTATTTAAGGTTTAGCTAGGTAGTACAGTAGATAAAGTGCTGGGTGTGAAGTCAGGAAGATTAATCTCTCTAAATTCAAATCTGGCCTCAAACACTTACTAGCTTTGTGATCCTGAGTGAGTCACTTACTCCTGATTGCCTCAGTTCCTCACTTGTAAATTAAGCTGGAGAAAGAAATGGCAAACCGCTCCAGTATCTTTGCAAAGAAAAACCCAAATGGGGTCACAAAGACTCAGACACAATTGAACAGATATATATTTAAACCTTTAGTGAATCTATTTTTCAACCAGTATGTACTATTTCTAAAGACAAAAAGTCCCATAAGTTACTGACCCATTTTATAAAGCAGAGGTTAAATTTGAAGAGATTTAGTGTGAGAGGGCATGAGTATAATTCCCAGTTATGGTATCTATTACTTGTATAACTTTGGACAAGTCATTAAGTTTCTCTGGGCTTTAGTTTCTTCATCTATAAAATGAGAGAATTGGATTAGATCATCTCTAAAACCTCTTCCAGCTATAAATCTGTGATCCTATGATCCTATTCCAACTTCCTTATGCTAGAGATGTGAAAACTGAGGTACATTTTAGGATTCCTTTTATGGGGAAATAACATCATCATTCCAGCAAGCTGTATGTTTTATCTTGGCCACACTACAAGTAGTTCATCCAGGAATAGTTTACGTGAAAGGATTAGCTAGAAGCTAAATCTCATGGCCTCAAGTTCATTTTTATACTGGAAAGGCTACAATAGGGTTTAGCACATGGCAGATTGTTTGGTTTAATCACCCATAGGCACCAAGTTTGTCTATAAGCTTTGGTCAAGAATACAATGCTATTCAACAAATATTTATTATTTGTTCTGCCTAATAGATACAAGACACTATAGTATGCAATGAGGAGAAAAAGTTGAAAAATTATGCTAATTCTTTCCTTCAGCAGAATACAATGTAATGGAGGAAGTGGGGAGGAATGTGATATATCCACAAGTATGTAAAATTTTAAGAGAGAATATGATTAAGGGCAAGGGGAATCTCTACATAGAACTTTCAGAAGCTTAAGGAAGGTAGGAACATTCTTTGGTCTCTTGATGGCTCAGAGTGGGTGTAAATAGCAATTGTTATCATTTTGGCCAGAAACCCTGATAGATGAGGGAAAGGGGGCTTATTTATTTATTTTATTTTTGACTAGGTAAAAGAGGCCTTTCTTTGTATCATTTCTTACCTAACATCAATAACTGAGTGGGTTTTGCCTCAAGCAAACTGTGACCTGTGAAAGGCCTTAGCTTAAAAAGCTAAGGTCTCCCTCTGCCATCTCCAGTCATCCTGAATCTATATCTTGCCACTGGATCCAGATGCCTCTGGAGGAAAGAATGAGGCTGGTAACTTTGCACAGCCCTGCCTCACTTAAATCCAATTCACTGCAAGTCATGACATCAAATCCCAATGTCATGGTTCTCTTTGAGAATGAAGGACAAACAACAACAACAAAGAAGGTAGAACCCACTTTCTACTGAGAAGATCACAGAAGACTTCATGGAATAATTAGCATTTGAACTGGATATTAAACATAAAGAGGCAATCAAAAAGGGGATTTTAATAGCTAGAAATGTAGTGAGAATGTATCCAAACATGACAAAAGGTCCGTATGAATGCTGAGAGGCAGGAAAGGCCTAGACAATATCAGGAAGACAAGCTGTTGAAATGTGGATTACTTTAATATAAGGGGAGTAAAATAAGGCTGGAAAACTAAGTTGGTTTCAAATTACAGAAGGCTTTACATAGTAGTCTAAAGCATTTGTATTTTGTCCTACAGACAATAGATAGTGCCCGAAAGTTTCTGAGAAGAAAAGTCATAGTGTCACAGGGGAAATGGGTGGTGGGGGTCCTCACACTCTCACACACACTCAAGTTAGAATAAAATAGTCTTTTATTTGGGTGCTTGAGGAAGTGACTGAGAGGGAAGTCAAAGACTTCACCTCAAGGGAAGGATATGACTTAGATTCATCTTTCTTTCAGAACAAAAGGAAGGCAAAAGCTTTTATAGAGGAAAGGTGGGGTGACCACATGAAAATGGAAAGTTCCTTCTGGGTGTGGGGTTGGAAAAGATTTCTGAGAGTCGGGGAGGGATTTTCTGTTTTTGGAATGATAGTCCTGACCTCTGGAGTTGTCTCTGTCTCCTAGTTCAGGTAGTAGTCACAGCTAACTGACTTTCCTGGTATAGAATTTTATTTCCCCTTACTTCTTAGGTGTATCCATTCTGATATCTAGTTGGCCAGTTTAAAGTTTAATAGAGACTTGACTCCTTGATATGTCTGTTCTGTCCTAAGCCCCATGTCAATAGTGTTAGACCTCTGCATTAGGAAGATTATTTTTTCAGCTGTGTGGAAAATGGAGAATGGGAGAGAGTAGAGATAGGGAGTATACTATAATTGTCAAAAGGAGAGGTAATAAAAACTTACTCAACTAGGAGGTAACCCAAATATAATTTTGGATTTGCAATTGGGATCACCTGTGCTTGAATCTTGCCACAGACACTTATTAGCTGTAGGACACTAGAAAGTCAATAAACCTCTCTCAGCCTTAGTTACCATATTTGTAAATTAAGAGGTTGGACTAAATGACCTCTGAAGACCCTTCTAGGTTTAAATACTTCATCCCATGATCAGATGAACAAATTGATTTCAATGACATCTGCAACATTTTGGTAGATTTGTTCTACAAACAGTAAAAAATATAGTAACAGCAATTACAAGGCAAATCAGGGCCAGGTAGATGTGGGAATCAACTGTATTTGAGCAATAATTGAGACTAAAGTTGATGAGAACACCTAGGAAAACAGTATAAATATAGAAGGTCTATATTACCATCACATTGGTTTTTTCAGGAGGTAGGAGGCAGGTAGGCAAACTGATGAAGAAATCTTGGAAAGAACAGTCAGGCAGAGAGTACTGTCATGATCATGGGGGAGGTGCAGGTATCCAAGAAGGGGTAGCAAACATTGTCAAATGCTGAATAAAGGTCATAGAGGGGAAAGATGCAGAATGGGGGAAGGTTACTGGTTCCTTTGGTTGGGAAAAAGGAATATCCAGTAAAGAGGTGGGAATAGAAGCCAAATGAAAGGGGAATAAGGAATGAGCAGATGATGAAAAAGTGGAGACTAATGAATTTTTCCAGAGAAAACATAGTAGTGAAGGGGAGGATAGTGATATTTTAGTATAATTTTAGCATTTAACAGATTTAGAACTAGAAGAGACCTTAGAGAACATATAATCCAGTCTTTTTTTTTAATTTTACAGATGAGGAAATTAAATGCCAGAATGGTGATGGTACTATGCCAAGGATACACAGTAATATATCTAGAATTTGAATATAGATCTTCTTATGGGGAGACTAGAGAATAATTATAGGCCCTAGGGGGAAAGAAAGAGGAGTCATAGTGGATATGTGTTTGAAAGAGCAAAGTCTTAGAGGATATGGGAGAAGATATGATCAAGGATATAAGCAGAAAGTTTTGCTTTATCAAGGAAATGGGCTAAATCATTATTTGAGACAAGAGAGAATGAAGAATAAGGACAAACAGCTTTTGAAGTGTAACTGAGGGAATATGAAGGAGTTAGTAATTAATATTCTTAGTCTTCTCAAGAAAGCAAGAAATAAGGTCAGCATTCTTTGATGTGGTATTAGAAGAGAGAAGTTTTGGAATATATGCTGAGGAGACATGAGATATTGAGGGAATGAGAGATGAATGGAGGTATTTCTACATATCTGTTGATGCCCAGCTTAAGTTAGATAGCATGAATTTATAACAGATCTACTCAGTGAGATATGCAGCTTACTTTAGCAGTGCCAGATGGTTTAAAATGAGCAGTAGAAAAATCCAGATGGTGAGGGTGAACCAAGAGTGAGAACTAGGGTATGAAGAAGTGGTAGAAGGAAAAGTAGGCAAGGGATAGAAGACAATGCCTTGTTGAAATGAGAATATATATGTATGTGTGTATAAATATATATTAATATATGACATATATTACATAATCTATACATACACATGTATACACAAAAATGTGGCGAATTTATTTCATATGGCTTATAGATATTTATGAAATATATACAATCAACTTTGTAAATATAACATACAGATATTATATTCAAACACACATATATGAACTTTCCCATTAAAAAAAAGCTAATGTGTCTGGGCATAGTGGCATAATAAGCCTTTATCCCTGTTTCTGTGAAAATCCAGTCTAAAACAAACAAAAACTAATGAGATTATGTGTTGGATTAAGAGAAGCATATAATATTGCCTATGATTTGGGAGGAAATTATTCTATGTAGACTGTGGTCAGCTCTAGTCAGACCATATTTGGAGTATTTTGATCAGTTCTAAGAGTCAAATTTCTGAAGAATATAATTTAGCAGAAAATAGCTAAGATGTTCAGTTTCATCTAGATCATTAAACATAAGGATTGATTAGAGAAAATAGAGATGTTTAACTTTTACAAGACTTACAGTGGGTAGGATAGTTGTTTTCAAGTGTTTGAAAGATGGACAAAAATAAGAGGAATTATAATAATTCTTTTTAGACTAAGAAAAAAAAACAATTAAGGTAATATGTAGAAGTTTCAAAGAGGCAAATCTAGGCTTTAATGTAAGGAAAAATCTTCCTAACAATCGAAGCTACCAAAAAGTATAATGGTTGCTTTAGAGGATGTAGTGGGTTCTATCTTCTTGAAGTACTTCATACAAAGATTAGATGCACACTTGGCAGGTATGTTGTAGTGGGGATTCTTATTCAGGTATGACGTTGGACTAAATGACTTCTGAAAATGCTCCTAATACTAACAGGAATAATACTGGTGGCGTGCTAGTAAATATTTTAACAAATGGCTCTCTTGGGGTGAGAGGGGAAAAGATACGTATGACACACTTTCAAGTTTATTCTGCATTATTAATATTTTCTCCATTGCTTTCTTAAGTCTAGACAATCACCAAATAATAAATCAAACCAGAATTTGCAGTGTTTGATGATTTCCAAGGTGTAAGTGTTCACACGGAAAATTTAACATTCCAATTAGCTGCAGCACACCCCATACCTACTCTGTTAAGTTCGTGCCTAGAACTGAACAAAGTTTCTGGAAAAATGGGGTGTGGGATAAATATTTGTTGAACTGAGTTGGCAGAATAAATGTTGCTCAAACTGGGTTTTATATTTGTGGAATCACAATTCACATTCAGGGCCAGTGTCATGGTCAGGAAGAATTGGTTAAAACATATATTGAAGGATTGGTTTATATGATTATAGGGGAAATTTGTAATTCAGAATTTTTTAAAAATAGAGCCCAGTCAAATGATGGTCAGGCCTCAGATGTTACCATCACAGTGATCAGAGGTAGAGCAGAGATGGAGATCATGGAAGCTAATGAGTTTCATGACCTGAGAGGTCAAGGTCATCCATAAGGATATTAAGGACATTGGTAATGATGGTGAATGTTTAGGTATAGAGAAAATATTTCAGTTGCTGATGTCTTTAAAGAATGTATGGGGGCAGCTAGGTGGCGCAGTGGATAAAGCACTGGCCTTGGATTCAGGAGGACCTGAGTTCAAATCCAGCCTCAGACACTTGAAACTTAACTAGCTGTGTGACCCTGGGCAAGTCACTTAACCCTCATTGCCCTGCAAAAAAAAATTAAAAAAAAAAAAAGAATGTATGGAAAGGTGCTTGGATCAATAAATTTTAGTGAGGAGGTTTAGAACAGGACAATATAAATCAGATAGGGTAAAATCAAGAAGTATTTATTAAATGTGTCCATCAGTATCAACATTCTAAATAGAACTTTAATGTGATAGTGCCTTGATGAATCATTTCTCTCAGACTTGATTGCAGCAGGAAATAATTGATAGTACATAATGCATAATTTTTTAAACAAAAAAAAAAAGCTTACAAAGCATTTCACTGACAATACCTCTGTGAGATACATAGTATAAATATCATTATTTCTATTTTGCAAGTGATGAAAATGACTCTTAGAGAGAGTTTAAATTACTTCCCTTATGTCCCAAAAGTTATAAATGATATATCCAGGATTTGAAGTAAAGTTTTTCTCAATACTAATTCAGTCATCTTTCTACATTGCTTCTCAGGAGGGCCAAAAGGGCTACAGGAGAAGGGAGAACTTTACAATTATTGCCTCCCAGTTTGATATTTGCAGGGGGAAAGAAATTCTTGGCTGTGGTAGACAAATGATCAAAATATCTCAAGGTACTTCTTATTCCATGTAGAGCTGAGAGTATAACAACCCCAGCTCTGAGCCAATTACTTACAGCCTATTGATTGTCAGATATGATGATTTCTGACAGTGGGTCTGCATATACCCCCAATGAATTTAAGAAACTTGTGGGCAGGAACACTAACTTGAGCTGTCAGCATTGTTCTTCATCACCCTGAGCTAAAATTTGAGCTGAGAGGATAGTACCAACTACTAAGAATGCCCTGAAGCATCTTATTGCAAAAGACTAGCCTGTAAGACTACCAAGGTTTTTATATCCATTCTACAACATTTGGAAGTTGAATTACTAATACGTCTATGTCTTAACTGTGCTACCTCTAAAATGAACAGAAACATGTTTGTGGTGATATTTATGTTTCTGCTCTGTACCTTATCTTCTCCTATTTACTGTAATTCCATATTTGTAAGTATAATGTAAGGGGCTAAAATTCTAGCTAAAATATCCAAAATCTAAAGAGTGGTTGCCAATAAATTATAAGCTTTAGCAAGAGTATTTAAGTGTTTAAGTATTTATTAAAAAGCATTGGGGGGGGGGCAGCTAGGTGGCACAGTGGATAGAGCACCAGCCCTGGAGTCAGGAGTACCTGAGTTCAAATCCGGCCTCAGACACTTAACACATACTTAGCTGTATGACCCTGGGCAAGTCACTTAACCCCAATTGCCTCACTAAAAAACAAAAAAACATGGGGCAGCTAGGTGGTGTAGTAGATAAAGCACTGGCCCTGGATTCCTGGATTCAGGAGAACCTGAGTTCAAATCCAGCCTCAGATACTTGACCCTAGCTGTGTGACCCTGGGCAAGTTACTTAACCCTCACTGCCCTGCAAAAAAAAAAAAAAAACACACAACAAAAAACCAAACCAAAACAAACAAACAGAAAAGCATTAGGATCAGAGAGAAAGGTAAAAATCTAACTATTTCTAAGAGACCCTATCATCCGACCCACTATGGCAAGGTCAGGAACCAAAAGAGCCAGCACCCCTTCACCCACGCCTGCTTCCTACTTCGTGTCCTCCTCCCAGAAATGGGAGGCTCCTCAAGTTGATTGTCTGGTAGCCATGATAGACAGTACCCACGAGCAAACGTCACTTCCTGACGCTAAGGACCTTGACCACATGGCTTGCCCTCAGAGGCTTTCTCCTCATGGCAGAGCTTTGCTACAGTAAGTCTTCAGCAGGTGGCGTCATTCCAATCGTTAAAATAATGTACTTCCCCTCTCAAATGAACACTTTTCTTGGTGAAATGGGTAAAAATGTAAATTTGGGAAAATGAAATTAATTTTTATGAAAAGAAAAAGAATGAAATCAACTTTTTGAGGATGAAAGCTATTACCCTCTTTGATATGTGAACATTTTGGTTAATAAAAAGGACAGGAAAAACAAAAAACAACTTCTATATATGAGAACTGATAAAGCCATAAATGAAAAAAAAACAATTTTTTAGTTAAAATGTGAGGAGAGACCCAGACTATAGGGAAAACTTGGTAAAGTCAGAAAAATTGGCTGAGGGCAGACTTAAGGGATGATAAATGACTAAGGCTGAAGGGCATTGCAGATGGTATTGCAGAACATATTGAAAGTATTCCTATGAGTAAGAACACTGTTTTTAACTCTTAATATGTTCAGAGTTTAGTAGTGCCACAGTCTCTTAAAATGAAAAATTTTATTTAAACAATAAAGTTCATCTAGTTATCCTGTTCAGTGCATGATGATAATTTCTAAAAAAAAAAATACATTGAAAATTTTTTCAGTAGTATCATATCCACTCATCTGCATGTAGCTCTTTTTTTTTAAGCTTGAAGTATTAAGATTCACAAAGTGATAAAAAATATTTTATAAATATGGGAGGAATAAATAAGAGCATAAAGTTGAATTTCATGAGTTTCTCCTATAAAGGAAAGATGTTACCAACTTCTTGGGATCCCTGACTTGTACCATCAGGTGTAGTGAAGAACCCAGGAGGATAGGAGAGGAGTTAAGAAGAATCTAGCAGGAACAGTCAATTGAAAGGAAGGCTTAAACTTCTGTGTTTGATGCCTGATGATGGAAAGAAAATCATTCTTTTGCTAATTGGCTGAAGGAAAGAATGTAAGCCTGCTAAGTAGAAGCAAGCAGTTGAGCTATTGCCTTTCAATATCACCTAGAGCTTGAAACAGGTAGAATCCTTCTGAGGTGTCTATTTACCTCTGGTTTGGGAGCAAAGAGTTGAGGAGAAAAGACAAGTTTTTATGTGATAAGCATAGACTGAGAGCTGATAGGATGGCATGTTCTTCCTGAGTGAAGAGCTAGATGGGCTTGTTTGTATTGTCTACAGATCCATCCTGAGGACCTGTGCAGCTCTCTGGCTTAAAAAAAAAAAAATTGGTTGTCACTATAAAACCATAATATTCTCATTATATTTTATTATTATTATTATTATTATTGTGGGGCAGTTGGGGTTAAATGACTTGCCAAGGGTCACACAGCTAGTAAATGTTGTGTCTGAATCTGAATATGGATTTGAACTCAGGTCCTCCTGAATCCAGGGCTGGTGCTCTATCCACTGTCTGCACCACCTAACTGCCCCTCTCATTATCTTTTAAGTGTTATTATCCTTAAAAGAGCTTATTACCACTTCATCTGTTTGAAAATAGTGGAGCAACATTATTTTCTAGTAGGAGAGTGGTGAGACCCAGAAGGTGAACAGTAAGCAAAGAAGTGGTAGAGATTGTTACTGAAAGGATATTAAGCCTGTAGCCCAAAGTTGTAAGTTTTCCATATTCATATGATCACTTGATATGTATCCATATCAGCATAATCACTCTCCATAACTATGACCAATGAAAAGTAAAAGATACATAATTTCTGTGTAATAAAGTCAATTTATTAATTATGACAAACAAATAATTAATAGATTGAAGTCAGGGGCCCTCTCAGAAGCCAAAAGATGAATCTTGGAGGCCCCTGAATGCTTAAATACTCTTGTAGAAGGGATTGTTCCTGATAGGTACAAATCAATTCTGATCAGTTAACAATTAATGAGAACGTGAATATTATATTGAGAAGTGGGCTTATTCTAATGAGGGGCTGGGAGGAAATATGACTCTGATCTTGTTATTCTTGCACAAAGAGACTCATCTCAAGCCAGATCACTCCCACCTCAGGCAAAGTATTCAAAAGGAATCAACCTTCTCCTGTACAATGAACAAGGAACAATGGTGCCATGAGAATTTCACCTGAGATAAGATAATAAGGGTGGGGTGAATTCTTTGGGCAGGGTCAGAAATGCCCTTGAGAAGCTGGAATGTGAATGAACAAATAGGGAAAAAACCTTGGATCCCCTATATTAGTAATTAGTTATTACTAATCATTTCTCTCACTACAGTGTGTATAGCAATGGAAGAGAATAATCCATTTTTGTGTAAGACTTGATGTTTTGATTTTTACTGCATTTTCATTCTCTTTAATAACCATGACATTATCATCCTTATTTTTTCCCCATTCTTGAATAAATGGGTATTTTTGTTTGTTTGATTGAATGATGTCAAGGTAAATGATTTTTTTGTAAATGGGAAGTATATGGGTTCTAACTCAAACTATATTGATGGTAAATGCTTTCTCCTCCCATATATACAAGCCATCCTCAAAAAGGTTACCCTAGAAAGGGAAAGAATTTGAAATTAGATGTGTACTGATGGTCCTTCTGTGGGAAAACTAGATGTAAGGACATATTAAGTATGTGTGTATGTATGACAGAGAGAGAGAGAGAGAGAGAGAGAGAGAGAGAAAGAGAGAGAGAGAGAGAGAGAGAGAGAGAGAGAGAGAGAGAGAGAGAGAGAGAGAGAGAGAGAGAGAGAGAGAACATTATACCCCATGCTACTTAGGAGCTCAGAGTACTAAACCAAGGTAGATTTTGACCAGTGTTCCTGAGGTAAAATACTCAGTGTCATACGAAGTCCTTAGTATAAATAGGCAAATGTGGTATCACCATTGTAATAAAAACAAAAGCAGTCCTTCTAAAACACGCCTGATAATAATAGAACCATTAAAATTGACTCCTCTGGAGCCTCATCTGGGATGATATTTTTTTTTAAACAACCCATCCGAAAATCCAGGTAAAGAAAACAGCCATATTTTTTTGGTTTTGGCAACTGCTGACATGGATCCATTTAACATTTTCATAAATGCTAATATACATCAAAGACATTCTTTACTTAACATTTTTAAGGGTGACCTTTTGCTGGTTAAAAGATGTTGTAAAAAATCAAACGTAGGGGAATGTTATTAATATTAGGTAATGCCATCATACTTTGTTAGTGATTATTTCTTTTAAGATCCTTCTAAAGTCTTTACTTCCTATAGTTGTATGTTGCTTAGATTTCTAATTTCTTCTTGTAGCAGAAGGGGACTGTTATCTTGAAGGCCTAGTAATTCTTTGTCTCTTTTATTGATATACTACACAAAAGCATATTAGGGACTTGTTTGAATGTATAGAATTATACAAGAAGAAACATAATTCAGATTTAGGTCCTTAGTTTTCCCAATAGAGCCGATTATCAACATAATATAATTAAAACAAGCAAAAAAATAAAAATCTAAAATTGTTATGTCATGTTATCCTCACAACAACCCTGAGAGGCAGAAGATATACCTATATACACCTATTTTATAGGTGAGGAATTTGTAACAAATAGAGGTTAAATGACTTAACTGGAGTTACACAAATAATAAATAACTGAAGCGAGATTTGAATCACATCTTTCTACTCTAGGTCCAGCACTCTATCCACTGGCTTTCCAACCTTTCTACTAAAATAAATTAAGTGATAATAATATTTGAAATCCCTACCTTCTAGATAGGTTATGAAAATCATTTATATACATTTGGCAAATAAATGTTATAAATTCATAGAAATAAACTAACTTCAAGGACATCTATTTCAATACTCTTATTTTGCAGAGAAAACTGAGGCTCAGATAAATGAAGTGATTTAATTAAGTAAGTTAATGACTGAATAAATGACAATGCATTTATTTAGCATTTCAGCACTGCTGATACAAACAGATGGTAATATGTCTTATTTAATATTATTTTCACTGAAAAACACTATGTTCTTAAATGATGTTAACTTTTCTGACAGTGCTAAGGACTTTGGTGGCCATGACTTCCTTTTCTGGGTCATCAATAGCTGTGGAAACAGAGAAACAGGGTCTTTCATTCTGGTAGATGTCATTGACAAATGGCATCTCCAAAAGAGTTGCTTCCTTAAATGACAGCTGTGGGAATTTTTCTTGAAGCAGAGATGGTGGTGGTACTGGTCTTCATGGTCCTACTCTGTCTCCTTTGAGGTCTGAGAGGTGGCGATAGACCAGGTGTCAAAAATGCCCCCTGTTGGCTACATGTAACTTGCAACATTCTAGAATGCCCCCAACCAGATTAAAATGTAATTGGGAGATATTTAGCAATAAATAAAATACATATACAAATAAAAATATAAAAAAGCATTGGTAACATTTAAAATGTCAATAGACATTCTTCAGATATCCTTATTTATAGGTTAGTGGACCTCATTTCTATTTGAGTTTAATACAGTTGGTTCGGGGGTAGTGGTAGCTTGACTTGCCACCTCTTATTTTTCCTTTAGTATCCCTTGATGACAAATCCAGGATTTGAAGCCAAGACCAAGACCTTTGCCTCCAACTCTAACTTTCTTTATAAAACACCAGTGGCTGTTTTAGTAGAAGAGTTCTAGGCTTGGATGTACAACTATAAGACCCAGGTTCAAATATCAAGTCTTGCCATTGACTAGTCAAGTGATCCTCGACAAGTCACCAAACCTTAAAAGCTTTTAGTATCCTCATATTTAAAGATAGAGAAAATTATACTTGCAATACCTACCTTGGATGATGGAGGGTCTCTGATTATAAAATGCTATCCAGATATGAGCTATAATATTGTTGTTAATTTTTATAATTAATTTCATTTCTTAGTTACAGCATTTCAATAAAAAGCATTAGGTACTAAAAGATTTCTTTTTAATTTGAGAAAACTCCTCTTTCTTACATATACTTAAGTTCTTAGGAGTGTCAGCTGCTTATTCATTGTTGAGATAAGCTGATAATTCTTTCATGCCTTTTAAAATATTCATTTCCATTATTGTCAGCAGCTATTCATGATAGATAGTTATCACATATTAATTAAATGAGTAACATTTACATTTTAAATTACTATAGCAAGACTTTTGATGATAATGTTTTGAATGGTGTAAAACAATATGAGTGTTTAAAAGAAGTGGCTGATTATTATCAATTTATTTCATACTCACTATACTAATGATAGCCATGGAAAACTATTGGAATATTAATGAGGGTTTAGAACCTATCCAAATGTCTGAAAGAACTGTGGATATTTTTGCACATATAAACCATAAATGCTAAAAGTTTTTGGCTCTATGTAGCCAAGGTGAAATATAGATTTACAAAATAATGTGATAATCTTGGAAAAGCAGTCTTCCTTCCTTCCTTCCTTCCTTCCTTCCTTCCTTCCTTCCTTCCTTCCTTCCTTCCTTCCTTCCTTCCTTCCCTCCCTCCCTCCCTCCCTCCCTCCCTCCCTCCTTCCTTCCTTCCTTCCTTCCTTCCTTCCTTCCTTCCTTCCTTCCTTCCTTCCTTCCTTCCTTCCTTCCTTCCTTCCCAAATAATATGGACAAAAATACTCTGAATTATCTGAATGGGTTATCTGTGTGAATTGGCTATTTTCACCTTTAATTATCAAAGGACAATATGACAATATGATTTTTACAAAATTATAGTATGCCTATGTATAAATGGTAATGAATATAGTGATATATTTCTTAATACCTTAATAGCCAAACTGAACAATAACACATTAACAAAGCAACGTTAACTTGTATTTTCTGTTATTTTGAGAAGTTGTTTACTAGCTCAAATAGCTAAATAAGCAATAAAAAATATAATGCTAATATGTTATGATAAGGTAATCTGCATCCAAATATCTACTACATAACTAGTCAACAACCACAAGACTAAAAATGTGATCACCAATATTTTCTGTGGTAGCATATCTAAAGAAACTAATATAACTTTACAGACAGCTCAGCATCCATCTCAAATTGTAAAAGGTCATGGACAAAAGATATAGATGAAAGCACACTCCTGAGAACTAATTTAAAAATGTGGTACAATATTATTTTTAATTAAAAAAAACATTTATTTCCTCTCCCCTACTTCCTTCCTCTGATGGAAAATGATCCTTCTAATATAGATATTAATAATGAAACCAAATTCCCAAATTGGCCATGTCCATAAATTTATGTCTCTGTCTTAGTTCTGAGTGCATCACTTCTATATCAAGAGGTTGTTATCATGCTTCATCATCAGTCCTTTTGAGTTGCTATTGGTCACTCTATTGCTTAGAATTCTTAATTCTATACAGAAAAAGTTCTTGGCAAAATACAGCATACATTTATGTTAAAACCTCTAAAAGTATAGGCAAGAAAAGACCATTATTTTATATGGTCCAATATTTGTATTTAAAACTAAGAGGTACCCTTATTTGTAATGGAACAAAATTTGAAGCATTCATAGTATGTAAAACAAGGATATCCCCTCTCTTCACTACTATTTGATATAGTTCTAGAAATGCTTATTATGGCAATAAAGCAAAATGATCAATATTGCAGGTATAAAAATGGGCAAGGAGAAGACAAAAATATCACTATGTATAAATGGTATAATGACATGTTTATAAAATCTCAGAATCAATAAAACTCAGAAACCTACTTGAGGCTATTTTAGCCAATGGAGTGAAGATGATGTTTGAGCCATGTTTCAAACCTATCTACATCAATTATGTCAGAGTTCTAGATTGGCTTAAAATAGTCACCTCTAAGTTCCTCAAATTTGTGAAACAAGGAAATATAGGTTTAAGGAAGTGCACTGGAGCAACATCTTGTGTACAATCAATGTGTCAAGAGGTCCCCAGTTACCCCAAACTATGCATAGATAAGGTTCTTGGGATCAGGCATAATAGTGTGAAAGGGAAGTGCCATGCCACACAGGGTATTAATTATGGACTTAGAATTTCCAGGTTGGAGCTATATAACTTCAAAAGGCATTTTTAATCCATATGTGAACAAGAATTTTGTCTACAACTCCCTGCCCCCACCATGTGAGTATCCAATCCTTATTTGAAACCTTCCAGTTTAAAAATAAATGTATTTTGAAAACAAAAGAACAACCAAAAAATCCCAAATACCATACAACTTCCATTCATTGCTTCTAATTCTTTCATCTGAGGCCAATTAAAACACCTCTTCCATTTCACAAACTTTGACTGACATACTTAAAGATGGATATTACAGTTTTCCCCTTTAATTCTTTTGTTTTCTATTCTTAAACATCTTAGTTCCTTCCATTGATCATATATACCATACTTCTGAGTATCCTCATCATCTTCATCACCTTTGTGTCAAACAGAATTCAATCAATTGATAAACATTTATCAAGTGTCTACTGTGAGCCTAAGCATTCATGCTAAGCATTGGGAAAGTAAGAAGAGCTAAAAGACATCCTAGCTCTGATGAAGTTTACAATCTAATGGGGGAGCCAATATGCAAATAAATATATACAAAGCAAGATATATACATATAAAGGAACTTCTGCTCATACACATAGATACATATACATATATATGTGTGTATGTGTATGTATATATATATATATATATATATATATATATATAGAGAGAGAGAGAGAGAGAGAGAGAGAGAGAATAAATAAATAATAAATAAAAGAGGGAATGCACTGAAATTAAGAGTATTGGGAAAAGCTTCCTGTAGAAAGTGGGATTTTAGTTGGGACTTGAGGAAATCTAGGGAGATACATAGGTGGAGATGAGGAGGGAGAACATTTCAGGAAAGAGGAAGAGCCAGAGAAAATGCCCAGAATTGAAAGGTGGAATTTCTTGCTCACAGAACAGCCAGGAAGTGAGTATCACTGGATTGAAAGGTATGTGTTAGTGACTTAGGCATAAGAAGACTGGAAAGGTAGGGTGCATGCTAGGTTATCAATGTATTTGAATGCCAGAAAGAGCACTATGTATTTACTCCTAGAAGTAATAGGAAGACACTGGAGTTTATTTAGTAGGCGTGTAACATGATTGTGCTTTAAGAAAATCATTTTAGATGCTGGATGGAGGATAGATTGGTTTGGGGAGAGATGAGGCAGGCAGATTCACAAGCTACCTTATTGCAAAAATACAAGTAGGCGGTGATTAGGGCCTGCATTAGAGGGTGGCTTTATCAAAGGAGAGTTGTTGCAAAGGTAAAAGCAGTAGGCCTGGCAAGAGCTTGGATATTGGGCTAGGAAGTAGTAATAGTGAGGATTCCAGGATAACTCCCAGGTTATGAGCCTGAGGGACTGGGAGGATGGTTTTTGCCTTCTGTAGTAATAGAGTATGTAGGAGGTGAGGAAGATTTGGAGGTAAGGGCAGAAACAATAATGAGTTTCCTTTTGGACATGTTTAGTTTAAGATGTCTATTGAACATTTAGTTCAAGATGTCTGAAAGGCAGTTGGAGATACAAGATTGGAGTTCAGCAGGCAGATGGGGGCAGGATATATAAATTTAAGAATCATCAGCATAGAGATGGTAATTAAAGTTATGGGATCTGATGAGATCATCAAGTGAAGTAGTATAGAGGGAGAAGACAAGAGGGCCCAGAATAGAACCCTAAGGGACACCTATGGTTAAAGAGCATAACCTGAAGGAGGATTAGCAAAGGAGACAGAAGGGAGGGGTCATATAGGCAGGCAGAGAACGAGAAGAGAGTGGTGTCCCAAATACCTAGAGAGAAGAGAGTATCAAGGAGAAGAGAGTGATCAGCAGTGTGAAAAACTGCAGAGATGTCACAAGAGAATGAGGACTTTAAAAGGCTATTGGATTTGACAATTAAAAGTTCATTAGTAGGGGGTGGCTAGGTGGTGCAGTGGATAAAGCACTGGCCCTGGATCCAGGAGGACCTCAGTTCAATCCGGCCTCAGACACTTGACACATTAGCTGTGTGATCCTGGGTAAGTCACTTAACCCTCATTGCCCTGTCCACCCCCCAAAAAAAATCATTAGTAATTTTAGAAAAAGTAGTTTTGGTCAAACTATAAAGTTGAAAACTGGATTGTTAGGTTTTAAGAAGAGAGTGTAAGGAGAGAAAAGAGGGACCTATTATAGGTAGCCTTTTCAAGGAATTTACCTGCAAAGGACAGAAGACAATAGTTAGTGGGAATGAAAGGATAAAGACAGTGTGTTGCTTTTTTTTTTTTTGGTTGTTTGCTTTGTTTTGTTTTTCTGGATAGTGGAGACATGGGCATGTTTGTAGGCAATAGGAAATTAACCAGTAGTTAGGGAAAGACTGAAACTATACACAAGAATGAAGATGACAGAAGAAGCCATCTGTTGAAGGTGAAGGGATAGAATGGGATTGTTTGAACAACTGGAGGGGTGGGTGTTACTAATTTGTCTGGTTTAAAGATTAGTAGGTCTGGTTTAGCAATTAAATATTGATATAATTTGCTAGTTCTTAACACTACTCTTTGAGTGGTCACAAGTCATCTTTTGAGTAATATATTTTAACATTTATCAAGGAATCAAAGTAAAACTCATTTTTATAAAAGATAGTAGTTTCAAGTATCCAACATCCTCACCTTTTTTAAGTGTTGGGACGGTTGCCCATCTCTCATTCTGCATCACTGGTTTCTGATTTTTAAAAGATCACTATTAATTTTGTCTATTCCTTGTTTGGTGAAAATAGTTGTGAAAAGTGTAATATGATCTCTTTTAATTTTACTGGAAGATCTTTAAAGTTATAGTAATGTATCCTTTTTTGAACTTATTATATAATATGGGCCAGGATGTTGGTCTAAGCCTAAATATCCAAGTCTGCTGTCTGGTTTCCCCAGCGGTTTTCTTTATCAAATAGTGAGTTATTTCCTAACTTATGTTTTCCACTTTATAAAACACTAGGTTATTGATTTCTATCATTTCTCTACTGATCTAATTATTTATTTTTAACTAATATGAAATGGTTTTAATGGTCTGAAAGTATTATTCATCCCTCAGTCATCCCTTTTTGATTATTTCCTTTGATATTCTAGATATCTGGTTTCTCCAAATGAATTATGCTATTTATTTTGTTGAGTCTGATAAGTTAAGTATTTTATTAGTAGCTTGGTTCATTAAAACTGCCAATTAATTATGTTATTATTATCATTTTCCTTATGTTGACATAGGCCAAACATGATCACTGATAATTCTCTAGCTATTTTAATTGTCTGTATTCTGGGGATAAATTTAAACTTTCTAGCTTAGTATCAGTATTTAGGGGGAAAATGAAAAGGTCCATAATCCTGGTAACTAATAGGACCCTACATGAATGCACCCTCAATCTTAGGACCTTTTGTTATCTATGTGATTTCTAAAGTGCACCCTTATTTTTTCAAGGGGAAATCTGGAAACTATCTGAATTCTCTTGACTTGTCATGTTCCTAAAAGTTATTATAAAGTCAGCATAGTCTAGAAATCTGGGGTTCAGATCCAACTCTCAAAACATGCTAATCTATAACCATGAAAAAGTCATGCAAACTCTTAGTATCTCCAACGAGTCTCCGATACTCAAAAATAAAGGTATATAGCAATGGAGAAAGTTTCCATATCAAAAATTTCCTATGTTAATGAAATAACAAGATCCTTATCATTTATATACTTTGTGCATTGCAAAGAGGCCAAAGGAAAATAAAAAGTCAAATTATAACTTTGCTGGGAAAAAAGAGCCATTTTCTCATGAAAGCTTATTTTCTTTGGTTAAAATGTGTCATTATTTAAAAGGTTCCAAAAATGCCCATTAGTGATAATAGTGATACCAAGGGAAACATTTTTTGAAAGCATTAATTTTGTTAGCTTTAATGTATTGGGTACATCATTATAACATCAGAGAATCTATTAAAAATACCCAGCACTTTAATATAATTTCTAATTTCTCTGGGACTTAGAAGACCTTTTGTCTTCTAGTATTCAACTGTTTTGAAAAAAACACAAGTGAGACATTCATTCCTATTATTATTCATTTCCATTTCCTAATCTGTTTTTTTCAGTTTTAATCTCCCCTCTTAAATCAATAGTCACATTTTATGATGTGCTTCTCCAGTCATTTTCTCCTTTACTGTATTTTAGCAGCAATGGGAAGGAAAGCATTTGTATACATTCCTGGATATTTTAATTTAGGTCATTTTTCTGACAACTTAACCCCCACGATCCCCCCACTTCTTCAGAGGGTTTTCTTGTACTGGTCTGGCCTGGGAAGAAAAAAAATATAGCGCATTATTTATTAATGCATAAAGGAAAGATGAACAAAAAGAGGAAATAAATATGGGTATGTGGTTTACCACTCAGCATTTTCATGCATTACTTAGGAAAGGTGGTATGGATTGCTAAAGAGAACTAATAAAAACAGCATTTCAGCTATTTTGCTAAATAGGAAGCTACTAACAAAAAATGAAAATAATATAGGCTATGTGTTTATGTACATGTTACCAATAAGCTTTCCATCTATGACAGAAAAGTATGAATGTCACAGCAAGTATTCTTGTATAGTGACATTTCCCTCCATTATGCACAGTAAGAATCAATCCTCCATGGATAGGCTAGAGTGACCTATTTGTTCTTTTCCAACTCAAAATATTTGCAGTATTTCATCAATGACACGAATCACATAGATAGCGTATGCTACCTTATAATAAATGTCAGTCCTGTTTGTTTCAACAAAGTAAATTTGACTCTTAAGATTCTGATTACATAAATACATAAGGCAATATTTTCATGAAAAGTTATTATTTTTTAATCAAAAGGCATTTAAGTCCCTATTATGTTCCAAGCACTGTCCTAGGTATTGAGGAATAAAATGCCAAAGGAAGGAAGGAAGGAAGGAAGCAAGGAAGGAAGGAAGGAAGGAAGGAAGGAAGGAAGGAAGGAAGGAAGGAAGGAAGGAAGGAAGGAAGAGAGTTGATTCCTGCTTTTGAAAAGCCACTATCATATGAGCATTAGGTAGGGTGATGGGATGTGGTTGGACAACAGATATAACCACAGACAGAAGGAATACAAAATAATGTAGGGAGGAAGGATACTGGCAATTTGATGAATCAAATGAGGCTTTATGTAGAAAATTGCATTAAAGCTATCTCTTGAAGAGTTGGATTGCATTAGGCAAAGATAAGAATGGAGTGAATTCCAGAGATGGGGGATGGCCAGTAATAGGTCATTGTATAATGAAGAGAGGGAAGGTGGCTGTAGAGTTTGGTAATATGTGGAGTAATATGTGATGAGGCTTGAAAGATAGGTAGGTATAAAGTTATAAAGAGCCTTAAAATTCAAACAGAGGGATCCTCCCCCTGAGTCAAAACTATGATTAAGGAAAATTATTTTGGCAATTATGTAGAGGAAGAATTGAAATAGGGAGAGACTTGAGAAAAGAGAGCAATTAGGATGTCGTCATAATAGTGTAGATAAGAAGTAATGGAGGCTGGATCTGAGCTGAGCTGATCACTTTGTGAATAAAGAGAAGGGATTGGAGGGAAGATTTTCCAGGTGGAAACGTCAGTTTCCTTTTTAAAAGAAAAGTTCCTCTTCTTACTCACTACATGTGGAGATAATCTCACGTTTACAACTGTATATTAAATATTTTCACCTCAATATCATCTTAGCACCTACAACTTAACATCCCAAATTGAACTCATTATCCTCTTCCTAAAACATATTACATCTTAGGGTACCAGTATCTTCCCTGTAACCCAGATTGAAAAGCTCAAAAGTTTTTATTCATCTTTGGCTCTTTTCTTTCCTCTACTCTTTGGAGTAGCTGGGACGAACACTATGCTTGGAATCAGGAAAAGTCATTTTTTATGAGTTCAAATCTGGCTTCAGACACTTATTAGCTGTATGACCCTGTGCCAGTCACTTAATACTGTTTTCCTCAGTTTCTGAAGGAAATGATAAGCCATTTCAGTATCTTGCCAAGAAAATGCCAAAATTTAGTTACAGAGATTGAAAAAAATGAACAATACCCCTAAATTCTTCAGTTGCCAAGAACTGTCATTTACACCTTTCTAAGATTTGTTCCTGCTCTACATTTCATTGATGCCATTCTGGTTCAAACCCTCATTCCTTCTTGTCTGAATTAGTATAATGGCTTTCTAATTGGCATCCCTGACTCTAGTCAGTAGATTTTCTTTAATCTATGTTTAACATAGCTGCAAAATAATTTTCATAATGCATTGGTATGATCATATAACTGATCAAAAACATTGCCATTGCCAAAGGATAAAGTGTATATTCTTTAGTCTTCCCTTCAATACAAACCGAAATCTGATTTTGATGTGCCATTCTATCTTCATTTCACATTAATTTCCCTTCATAAACTCTGTTATAGCCAAACTGAACAAAAATCCATTCTTGAAATTTAATTCCATCCATCCCCACCTTCCTGTATTTATATTTGTATATGCCATCCTTCATATCTGCAACAGAGTATCTGCACAATGTAGAAGTATTTCCCATTGTTCAAAGCCCAAGTTGGGTACCCACTATTCTATATTTCCCTAACCCAGTTAGAAGAAAGTCATTCTTCCTCAAATCTTTCACACTTCTCTGTTTTGTACCTCAAATACACTAATTTTATGATGACTTAGTAAATAGCTCATCACTATACTGCAATTATGATGTCCTCAAGGATAGTGAGTTGTATTCTTTTATAACTTTATTTTTTCAGGGCTTTTTTTTTAAATATGGGAAGCCCTTAATACAATTAAATTCAGAGAATATTTACTAAGTACTTACTATGGGCAAGGTACTGTGCTAGGAACTGGAAATAAACTGACAAAAGCCATAATTTCTGTCCTCAAAGAACTTAAAAAATGTCTGTTAAGTAAAGAATGAAAAATAGGAACAATTCTAGACTTCATTGAAGGATATAACACTAACTTGAATATATGCATATATGTCAGTGTCTTTATATAATATATATATATATATATATATATTATTTTTTGTATTTTCTATGTTTTCAATTCATATTTATTATGTACAAGACACCATGCTAGATCCTGGAGATATAAAGACTAAAAGAAAATAGCCTGTCATCAAGAGGCTTGCATTTTATTTGAGGGCTATGATACATAAATGGAGAATAGAAATGAAGTAATTTATGGTAAGGGAAAACATTAACAACGAGGAGATAAGGCAAGGCTTTAGGCAGGAGATGGCACCTTGCCTGCACTTAAAGGAAGCAAGGACTTTCAGAGGAAAAATGAGGAAGAAAGGGTCTTACTGAGATGGGAACCACCAAGAACAACACAAAACACAGGAGGAGGTGATGGAACATTGTATATGGGTATCATCTACTAGAACAATTTATCTTAAATAGAGAATACTTGAAAGGGAGATATCAAACAAAGACTGGAAAAGTAGATTGGATCCAGATCACAGAGACCTTTAAATACCTGCCAAACTGAGGAACCTAATTCTTCCTAGAAATAATAGACATTTTTATTCTTATTGTCTCTGAGACCATTCTCCTTCATCTCTCCAACCCCAACACATTTTTTATTTGCTTAGTGTTTTTTTGGTTGGGTGGTTTGTTTTGCATAAAATTTGGGAAGATAAAGAAAGAATAGGAGAGATTCATTTATTTAAAGGGGAAAATCTGTTGGTCCTAGTTCTGTCCATATGAATATCCCTACAAATAAACTCAAGAATAAGCACTAAACAGTGCTGACTAAAACAGGCAAGAGACATATTAAAAAGACTTCCTGAACTAAATATTCTAGGATAGTCATGGGAGGTACTGATTTTTTTTTTTGGTGAGGCATTTGGGGTTAAGTGACTTGCCCAGGGTCACACAGCTAGTAAGTGTCAAGTGTATGAGGCCAGATTTGAACTCAGGTCCTCCTGACTTCAGGGACAGTGCTCTATCCACTGCACCACCTAGCTGCCCCGAGGTACTGATTTTTGGAACGGAAAATGTTCATATTTGTCATCAATAAAAAATGTCTTTAAGTATAGTTTACTATTATTCTCTGAACTATTAAAAACAGTTATTTAATCAAAGAATAATTTAGATAATTCTTCAAACCACTCATTTTACAGATAAATAAAATGAGACCTGAAAAAAGGTCTTTTCCATTAACATTCCAAGTCAGTGACAAAGCTTAGACTGAGTCCTCCTGATGTCTAAGCCAATTATCTTTCCTTATAATATATTATTACTTTTTTAGTCCAAAGCAGCATTTCTCAAACTTTTTGGTGTCAGGACCCCTTTGCCCATTTAAAAATAATTGAGGATCTCAAAGAGTTTTGTTTATGTAAAGTACATATACACACACACATACATATATACACATATATACTCACACATATATGCTATGATAGAACTTAAAACTGCTAAAATGTAGAAGTAATTCATTGAAAATAGCATTAATATATCAATTACATTTTAACATGATGTAATTTATTAAAATATTTTTTATTTTACAACATCAAAAATTAGTGAGGAGTGGAATTGTTTTATAAATTTAAAAAAAATCTCTACTTTTTCTCTTTTGTAATTAATCTATTGTTATATGTTGCTTTTGTTGAAATATATGAAGAAAATTCAGCCTTATTCAGAAATTTATTTGGAGAACAGATTTTAATAGGCAAATGATATCTTAGTATTATTTTGAAAATAGTTTGACTTTGTGGACATCTTAAAAAGGCTTCTATGGATACTCAGGCATGTATAGAACAAATTTTGAGAAGCTCTGGTTTAAATAATTTAAACTTATGGTAAAAATTAATGTAAATAATATACTAATAGCATTTAAGTAGGAAGTGAAAGAGTGATGCAAAGAACAAAGGGAAATCTATACAGTATGGTTAGCATTCAATCTATTTATAAATTTGAATATATTCTTTATATACTGATTAATAAAATTTATTTTAATTTTTGCCATAAAATGTTGACATTTTAATTTTGGCAATGAATATCTCACTTAACCTTTCTTCATTTTCTCCCTATTACTATCCTATTCCATATCCTTATATCTTCCATTCATTTTCCATTTATCTTCATTTTCACTATTAAACATCATAATTCACCAACTTTGAATAATGTTAGTCTAGTATAAATCCCTAATACATAATTCCCACCCTAAGATTTTCTCTTTTTTCATTAAATATTCTTCCCTTTCATATACACCTATTCAAATACTACTCATCTTCAAAGTGAACACAAAGGACACAAATCCTCCTTGCCTGAAGCCTTCCTATACTACTCCATCCCTTTCTAATTGACCTTTGTGAAAGCCCAGTACAATTAAGGTCAGTAACAATTCCCTAGCAAATAAACATGACCTGTACATTATGATCAAGAAATGCATGTTGATAATTATTATATATTTTAGACAACTTTTCCTAACTAGTTTCTAAATGTGTTAAAATAGAATAGACATTTTTTTTTATCCATTACTATGTCTGCACACTATGTCTGTTGGATACAAACCTGATGCTACATAAATGCATGTGAATTAGTAGAAAATTAGAAAAATAATACCCCCCAAAATATGGTGACATTATAGATATGGTGAATGCAATAGCTGGCATGTATATAATTTTATTTCAATAGAAATCCAAGAAACTTTTACATTTAAGAAAGTAACTGAACTTGAGTGGGTTCAGAAATCTTCAGAGATGTTAAAAATCAATACTTTTTAAGTTGTTGTCAATTTAGAAAAATCTGGGTTCAAATTGTGCCTTTTCCAAATACAAATTTTGACCCTTGGCAAGTCACTTAAACTCTCAGTGCTCCCAGAATTCTATTAAAGGAGAGAGCTTCTCCACCACAAGGAGATCACAAATCAGACTCCCTAACTCCACCAAAATATGTTTTTGTTGTTGTTGTTGTTGTTTAGCTTTGTGGCAGGGCAATGAGGGTTAAGTGACTTGCCCAAGGTCACACAGCTAGTAAGTGTCAAGTGTTTGAGGTCAAATTTGAACTCAGGTCCTCTTGAATCCAAGGCCAGTGCTTTATCCGCTGTGTTGCCTAGCTGCCCCAAAATATGTGTTTTTAATTGTCTGAACACTTCAGGACAAATAGGAAATAGAATGGGTAATTCTTTGTGTGTTTGTTCATGCTTCCTTGTTTCTTAGTGTTTAGATTTTTTGTAATGTCACAGAACCATGAAATTAATAAATAAATAGGTATCAAAAGATCCAATAATATAGATTAAGCTCACACTAATTTGGATTTCTGTAATTTAGAAATTTTATAATTTGGAGTTTAACTGTCCATAAAGAAAATATTACTAGGAAAATTTACATAGTAAATAAGAAGGCAATTTCAGGATTGAGATTGCTGAGGAACCTAAACTAATTTCAAGTAGCCTCAAATATTTTAGATGGAATATTCTTATATACATAAAGCAATTGATATGCTAATTGAAAATAATAATTATGTATTTATTAAAATCCCTAGAGATATCTACTTTGTAATACATGTCAGTTATATTTATTCTGTGGGTTTAAATGCAATTAAATCATAATTCTTCCTTAATCGTCTATATAATTCAGATAAATCTCACTAACTATTCTGAATCAGTGAGAATTAGATGTGCCATTTTCTTACTTTTTCTGTTTCTTTTTTTTTTGGTGAGTCAATGGGAGTTAAGTGACTTGCCCAGGGTCACACAGCTAGTAAGTGTCAAGTGTCTGAGACTGGATTTGGACTCAAGTCCGCCTGAATCTAGGGCCAGTGCTCTATCCACTGTGCCACCTAGCTGCCCCCTATATGTGCCATGTTCTAAATGTGCCAAGTAACCTAAAAGATCTTTACTGCCTTCCTAAAGAGTTTCCTTCCAACTCTAGATTTTTGTGAACATGAGTTGATTCTTGCAAGGTCTTTATTTCCAAGATTACCTAAAGATCAACTGTGATAGACTTAGCTCTTCTCAGCAATATAATGATCCAAGACAATGCCAAAAGACTTAGGATGGAAAATGGTCTCAACATCCACACAAAAGAACTATGGAGTCCAAATGAAGTTTGAAGCATATTATTTTCAATTTTGTTGAAATTTTGTTTCAGTTTTGTTGACAGCATGTCAGGCTCTCTAGGAAGCAATAATAATAGACACATCATATATATATATATATATATATATATATATATATATATATATATGTTTATATTTGTATTAATAGATATAGGTATAAGTTTAGGTATTTATATGTGTGTATGTGCGTATTACACATATATCTAGGGATGGGAATTTGTCAGAGAGCTTAGAACTAAATATATAGCCACTGTAATCCATCTATATCTAATCTATATCTATATCTATATTCTTTGAATTGTTAGAATTACTACTTTTTTGAAATCCACCATTTTCAGTCTTGGAGGGATACAGTTAATGGGAGTGTACATGGCTCAGACACTTACTACCTGTATGACCCTGGGAAAATCACTTAACCCCAATGACCTTAATCATGTGGGCCATCTCCAGCCATCCTGATGTATATTTTGCCACAGGACCCAGGTGGCTCTGGAGGAGAGAGTGAGGTTGGTGACCTTGCACAGCCCTCGCTCACTTAAATCTCATTCACTGAAAGTCATGACATCACCTCCCAATGTCATGGACCTCTTCAAGAAAGAAGGATAAACAACAACAAATGGTTTTAACTTTCCTTAACATTTGTTTTCACTGGTTGAAGGAGAATTGAAAACAATCTCTTCGTAGTCTTCTAAAAATAGTGCAATGAAGTCATTCAACTTCAGATTTAAAAATTGGCCTGTGATCTGTTGCCTTGCTTAACTGGGTAAGACATAAAGTTACACACATCCTGTACCTCTAGAAAACAAACATCTAATGCTAACTTAACAACACACATTTGCTTCTAAGGTAATATTTTCATCATGAGTAGTTTTTTTTTTAATTAAACTTATTATTCTTTTTGTGGGATAATGACAGTTAAGTGACTTGCCCAGGGTCACACAGCTAGTAAGTGTCAAGTGCCTGAGGCCCGATTTGAACTCAGGTCCTTCTGAATCCAGGGCTGGTGCTTTATTCACTGTGCCAGCTAGCTGCCCCCAGTTTTTGAAATAGAATTTTATTTTTAAGATAGTTTTCAACATTCATTTTTGTAAGATTTTGAGTTCCAACATTTTCTCCCTCCCTCCCTTCTCTTCCCCTTCCTGAAGCCAGCAAGTAATCTGATATAGGTTATACGTTACAATAATGTTAAATATATTTCCATATCAGTCACCTTATGAGAGAAGAATCAGAATAAAAGGGGGGAAAACACAAGAAAGAAGAAACAACAATAACAAAAAAACCAACAAAACTGAAAATAATATGCTTCAATCTTCATTCGAACTCCATAATTCTTTTTTGTGTATGTTGAGACCATTTTCCATCATGAGTCTTTTGACATTGTCTTGGATCATTATATTGCTGAGAAGAGCTAAGTCTATCACAGTTGATCATCACACAATGTTGTTAATATGGTGTAAAATGTTCTCTTGGTTTTCCTCATTTCAATTGGTATCAATTCAAGTCTTTCCAGGTTTTTCTGAAATCTGCCTGCTCATCGTTTCTTACAGCACAATGATATTCCATTACATTTATATATCACAACTTGTTCAGCCATTTCCAAATTGATGGGTGTTAAGGGCTAAAATTCTAGCTAAACTGTCTAAAATATCTAATGAGTGGTCGCCAATAAATTATAAGCTTTAGCAAGAGTTAGACTTTTAAGCATTTATTAAGTAGAATAAGAATTTGGTAAAGAGAGAAGAAAGGCCTAGATTTCTATCTATTAAAGGGAGAGCACATTTCTAGCTCCGCTCTCCACCAGAGTCCAGAGGAAAGAGAGCGAGACTGAGCGCCAGTCTCTTCCTTCCTCCTCCCACTAGTCCGCGTCACTTCCTGACGCCAAAGAAAAGACTCCTGGTCTTGTCCTCAAAGACCTTCGTTTCATGGGCGGAACTCTTCTACAGTAAGTCTCCAGCAGGTGGCGTCATTCCAATCGTTACATGGGGATCCCCTCCATTTCTAATTCTTTGCCACCACAACCAATGCAACTATAAACATTTTGTAAATGTTGGTCCTTTTCTCTTGTTTATTATCTCTTTGGGTTATAGACCTAGTAGTAGTATTACAGGATAAAGGGTATGTACAGGTTTTTTTTTAATTAATTTTTTTTTTGGGGGGGGGCAATGAGAGTTAAGTGACTTGCCCAGGGTCACACAGCTAGTAAGTGTCTGAGGCTGGATTTGAACTCAGGTCTTCCTGAATCCAGGGCCAATGCTTTATCCACTGTGCCACCTAGCTATCCCCTTCTTTGTTTCTTTGTTTCTTTCTTTTTTGGTATGCACAGTTTTTTCTTTTCTTTTGTTTTGTTTTTAGTGAGGCAATTGTGGTTAAGTGACCTACCCAGGATCATACAGCTAGTAAGTGTTAAGTGTCTGAGGCCGGATTTGAACTCAGGTACTCCTGAATCCAGGGCGGGTGCTTTATCCACTGTGACACCTATCCGCCCCGGTATGCATAGTTTTAAAGCCTTTTTGGCATGGTTCCAAATTGCTCTCCAGAATGGTTGGATCAGTTTACAACTATATCAACAATGCATTGCTGTTCCAATTTTCCCACATCTTTCCAATATTTATCATGTTACTTTGTCAAATTAGCCAATTGAATGGTGATGAGGTGGTACTTCAGAGTAGTTTTAATTTGCATTTCTCTAATCAGTAGTGATTTAAGACATTTTTAATATGAGTATAGATAGATTTAAATTCATCTGAAAACTGCATGTTCATATCCTTTGACAACTCCTCATTTGGGGAATGATTTGTATTTTTACATATGTGTTTCAATTCTCTATATATTTTAGAAATGAGGCCTTTATCAGAAACGCTGGCTTTAAAAATTGTTTCCCAGATTTCTGCTTTCCTTCTAATCTTGGTTGAATTGGTTTTCTTTGCATCATCTGTTGTTTTAACAATAACAACTTCAGTAGGAATCCACTGTACACATGATGCAATATTGGCAATGATTTAAAATTAGAAATGACTACTGACACCTTGATATTATCAATAACCATCATTATATTTCATTTTTCACTAATTTAATAGCCATATATGTTCGCTTTGTCTCTTGGTTAGAAATATAGGGAAAGCTGAGGGCAGCGAGGTGGCGCAGTGGATAAAGCACTGGCCCTGGATTCAGGAGGACCTGAGCTCAAATCTGGTCTCAGACACTTGACTCTTACTAGCTGTGTGACCCTGGGCAAGTCACTTAACTCTCATTGCCTCGCAAAAAAAATTTTAAAAAGAAATATCGGGAAAGTCTCTTTCAAAGCAGTTTAGCTTTCTTGTAAGCATGCACTTTAAAGTCCCATCATGTCATTGTGACCCTTCTTTTATCTGTTCCTATGCATTTTTTAGGAAATCATACTTGTGTGTTTTAGGAAATATTTTGACTAGAAGATACCTGAAAATTATATGAATAACATAATTTTTCATTAAAATATCTTTAAAACATTTAAATACATTAAACTTTCATTATTTTCGTTATTTATTCAAAATTTAAAATATCAACCTCTACAAGAAATTTTTCCTGACTCTTACATTTACTATTGGTATTCCATCCAAATTGCTTTGTATATGTTTTTTATGTCTTTCAGGAAGCCATAGTGTATATCTCTTTATATGTTTTGTAGGAATACCATATCTCCCTAGGAGAATATAATCTCTTTGGGGGCAGGAACTATTCAGAGTCTAAATTCCACATGTGCCATCATGTTGAAAGGGCTTTGAAATAATCCCAGGAAGAGATAGTGTCTGCTTTCTGAAGACCAATCTAGCTAAGTACATAAACACTAATTATTCTGCTACTGGAGAATTCTTGGCTAGGGTAGCCTATTGACCAATGAAAAATATTAAATTGTCCTCAATCTCATGTTACCTTCCTGTTCTTCTATAGTGGTGATGGTACAGTAGAAGAAAAGTGGGTAACAGGTAAAAAAATCACATGGTTTTCAGGCTTTCTATAACAATTATCTTAGCTGTTAATATTATCAACAAATCAGAGGTATGTTAAGGAACTGATAAACATCAGTCTTGACATTCTTATCGTAAATAAAACCAAAAGGATATAGTAAGTGATGGACAACCTGCGTGCTCTCCTGGGATCTTGACAATATCAAGACAATGCAAAGATCTTTACCATGGTAGGTGAACTCCTTATGGAGAATTTATTGGTGGGTATGGAAAAGTTATGCAGAATGTATTTTATTCTTGTTTCAGGGAATATTCAATTTAATGAGATTCTCAAGATTCATTGGAGTATTGAAGAATTATTCTTATATAATGTAAATTGAAGATGTTCCATCCTCATAAAATATATTTAGATGAAACATGATCATTTTACTGAGTACTTTCCATTTTCTTTGACATGTCCAGTTATTATACTGCCCCAAACTAGCAACCTATCACAGAGGCTGAAAAGGGAGAATGACAGAGGTGGGCCAAATGCAGGTTATGAGTCTGTGAGATACAAGGAATAGTTATTGAAATCAATAACTTAAATTGCTAATCAAAACATTTGAACCAAGAAAACAGTACATTAGCTCCAAAGAAATAGTCACAAGTCTCTCTAGCTTAGCCATGCTGTAAATTGAAGACATGTATTCAAATAGTCAATTCTCAGAGTAAATTATCCAAGCAGAAAGCATTTTCAATATTCCAGCTCACTGTGTGCCTTGAGAGAGCTATAACTATGAATTTTGGACATCTATACAGATGAAGAGCTTTTGGTTCACTGCCCCACGTGCTGGCACATTGCTCCAGAGAGGAGCTAGAGGATTTTCCCTTAAAGATTAAAACCGGCATATGCCTTTGGGAAAACTATTTTTCCCTCTGAAAGGAGGACACAGACTTCTGATTTTAAGGTTGTCTCATGTCACAATCCAATTGAGGAATAAATATCTCTATGAAATAAATGGTGGTGTGTGTGTTCGTGTGTGTGTGTGTGTGTGTGTGTGACAGACACAGACCAACAGAGTAGATTAAGTGCACCAGTTCAAGAAGTAATATTAATATCTTTGTCTATCCCCCAAATATTCTGTGGGGTATTGATTTCCAAGTCCTTGTCCTTTTAGAAATCATAAAATGTTTTCATTTTATTTTTCTTTTAATTCACTTAATGGCAGCACCAAAAATAATATAAAAGTATATATTTAATGCCGAATTTGTTGCATCTAAGCCAAGAGCCTAGATTATAGTCTATCTTTGAAACAAACATGGGATTTTTTACACATATTTTAATTGTTCAGAGGCTTTTATTTGCTCTCAGCTGTGTTTTAAGAGAAGTTACTGGACAAGCAACATAAGTGCTTTAAAACTGAATGCTACCTTCCAACCAGGTAAGTGTTATCTACCATCCTCTAGGTCACTCTGAAATCCTTCAATGAAATGAGCATCTACTGTACTCTTGGACTTCAGTATTCATGCTAACATTCCAACACCCAACACCACAGTTGTTCAATGCCTTATACTCTACCTCACAGGCTGTAACCCAGCATGGTCACAACTTAGGCCTTATCGTATCACAAATAAATAGAGATGAGCACAAGACAAGAATGGAGAATACTTCTCAAATAACTTTGTCTGGAATATAGACTTTATTAACATGAAGAGTCTAAAATAAGCTTGGAAAGCTGTGAGAATCTTGGTGGCTCAGTGAATCATGTGCCTACCCTGGAGTCAGGAAGACTAATTTTCCTGAGTTCAAATCTAGCCCTTAGACAGTTACTGTGTGACCCTCGGTAAGTCACTTAGCCCACTTGCCTCAGTTTCCCTATCTGTAAAATGAGCTGGAAAATAAAATGGCAAACCACTCCAGTATCTCTGCCATGCAAACCCCAAATGGGGTCACAAAGAATGAGACATGACTGAAAAAGACTGAACAACAACAAGCAAAATATTCAAACGGTAATTATAGGTTAAATATATCAATTGTCTTTAGTGAGGAGAGACCCTGACTTCACTTAAATCTACTTTTAGAATGGTACATCCTAAATTTAAATTCTGTGACATTGCTTTCTTACATCTTTGGAGAGCAACTTTAGGAGAAATCACTTTTATATTCCATATGTGTGAATATATTTCACAGCCAAAATTTCAATATCTGCCTACCTTATCCTGGGAGACATTTAAAATCCATTTAAAAATATTCTTAGAAAAAAAGGATATCCCTTCCCTTGAGTTCTGTATTATATACAGAAACAATCACTTTTCTTCCATCATAATTCTAAGTGGAGGTAGCAATTGCCTTTTGGGATACCCTGTATAATTTATTTCAAACAACATGTTAGCACTTTCTAAAGATGACAGAATGCATGAATTGATTTTGCTATTCAGTGACACGAGGATAAGTGATTCAATCACATAGTGTAGCTCTGGGACTTGTTTTCACTTTCATCTGTACTTTGAAAGGTTTATATCAAATCTGTATGAGGTTATCTTAGGGGAAATCTCCCATGTGACATGTGATTAGCTGATGAATTCAGTTGCTTGTATATTAATGTAATTAACTCACTGAATTTTGGGGTAAAACATGAGGAATGCAAAAATGCAAAAATGTTGAATAAAATTTTTAAAAGTAGAATTCAAGCATGAACAAAAATATAAATATTTTCAATATACATAGATAAATCATTGTAGTCATTCATCCATTCGTTCAAATAAATATCTGTTGAGTATACTTTATGTTTAAAATATTATTCTAGTTACTGTTATGGATAAAAAGGCCTATAAGATATGGTCTTTGTTCTCAAGAAATTTATAGCTTAGAGAAAACTCACATAAAAAATAACTACAATGGAATATATCAGTGCTTTATTTTCTTGATACCATAATAGAATTATGAGGCGTTAAGAGCATTTTTGGCTATGTCACCACATGGGAAAACCACACCTAAACCAACTCTGAGAGATGATAAATTTGATAATAAAATGTCTAAAATTTTGTGATTTACAATGTTCTTTGACATGTAGTATGCTGTTTTAGCCTCATGACAACTCTGTGAAGTACATAGGGTAGTTTCACTGCCTCAGTTTTATAGATGAGAAAACTAGTGATTTGTCTAAACATGTTAAAAGTGAAACTGTGACCTTGTTCAAAGTGAGACTTGCTTTTACCTTTGTAACCAGAGCACTTAGCCCAGTACTTGATACATAATAGGTACTTAATCAGTTTTATTGATGGACTGATTGATACCATAGATAAATTACAGAGCTAAATTAGATCCTAAGTCAAATATACTTTCCTCTACACTTATGTCCCACATCCAAATCATCTGAGTACTTTTATGAACCTTCATTTGAATATGTAAGTTCTGATTTATTAAATAATCAGACCCATTCCTTGATATTCACATTTCACATTAAAACATCATCCATTGGATATGGATCTCACATTTATAATATCAAAATTCAAATCAAAGTTTATACTCTTATTTAAAAAAATAATTCTTAGCAACCTCTGTTTATTTTCCTACCACTCTGTGTACTCACTTCAAATCAGTAGGGAGTATATCTGATTTCTATTTAGGAGAAGGTATCATCCTCAAGTTGGGTAGCATCCTGGAGAAGGAAATGATTGGGAAAACTGAGTAAGCAGAAATCAAGTAGGCTAAAAGAAAGAATAACTAATGTTAGGGAGACACTGATGGTAGAAGATCCAGCTAGGAAACAAAAAGGGGAGACAGTTTGTCATTTCTATTATACTGCCAGGACCCAACCATGAATTAACCACCAGATTTAAGTATTGTTTTATTTCTGTAAAGGAGTATTTTATAATTTGATTCCCATAAGTCTCATATGTGCCTTGAAAAATAGACTACCAGATATTTCATACATTTTATAATTGTTATGGAGTATTATATGATTTAGATGTTTATGTATATATACATATATATGTATATATATGTGTGTGTGTGTGTGTACATAAACAATGATATATTGTAATAGAATTTCTTTTTCTGTTTATTCTTGCTGAACTTTGTTGGCAATATTCAGAAAAGCATATTTTTGGGTGTGTGGGATGGGAATTTCTATATATCTTGCTATTTTAAAGAAGTTAGGCTTAAGTTGTTGAATCTTGGGTGTTTTATTTGTAAAATTTCATATTACTTGCAAAATAAAATAAAGATTTTGATTCTTTTTATCTATGCTTTTTTTCCTCCATTTTTTTCTTGTCTTATTTCAATAGCTAGCATTTCTAGAATAACACAAAGATTATGGTAGTGATTGTAGAAATACTTGCTTTGCCCTTTCTCTAATTGACAATGATTTTAGCATTTCTTCATTACAAATAAAATACATTCTTTTTTTACATGTTTAAATTTAGAATTGAAGTAGTATGATTCTTCTCCTTTCCTCTTCCTTATTTCATTCAGCTGAGACACTAAATATTGACTCTTACCCTTTATTTATATTGTTTTCATCACCCTCTTATGATCTGCATTTTGAAGCAGAAGTTTGTTATCCTTCTGAGTATTGTCTTCCTAACTCTATCCTGCCTCTTAAATTCCATCTTAAATATTTCTTCTCCTTGTCCCCACCAATTAACCAATGCAATTAAATGGTTTCTAAACTGTAGGGGCCAAATTTAATATAGGGAGAGTTAATTGGGTGGCTCCCCATAATATTGGGGTTCAGTAAATAATGAGGGACCTCTTGGTCCAAAGTTTCCTCCCTTCCAAACTGCCTTTTTTAGTTTTTTCTCCCAGGGCAATAAGAAAGGAGATTAACAGCCTCTTTTCCACAAATAAATCAGGTTTTATTAATGGAAATAAAATATACAGCAAAGGTGAAATTAATTAAGCCAATGACAAGGGAATAGGGGAAGAGAAAAATGGATAAGCTCCCTGGCTCTAGCAAAGACTGACACAATCCCCATGCTTCCAGGTCAACTAATTCAAAGAGCTTGACTCATTTTTATTAACTTACTACCTGGGGTCCATAGTTTCAATAGGAAACAGCTTTGCAGCCCCTCTACAGTCTGCTCTCAGACGCTCACCAACAGGAAAGACCAGCTCCCCTCAGTGAGTGTTCCGTTTTCTACTTTTACTCTCCCTCCACCAAAAGGGAGGTCCTTCAAGCTGGATGTTGAAGAGTGGTTCCCCTGCTGACATCAGGAGCTTATGTCACTCAGAGCAGGCCAGGTATTGCCCATATCCAATCATTCCAAGTAGGTACCTAGATGGTTTCCTAAGCAATACTAGATCATTCAGGTGGGACCTCTGGGGATCTGCCAAATTCCATTATTTTATCACAATACCAAACTATCTCTCTCTCTCTCTCTCTCTCTCTCTCTCTCTCTCTCTCTCTCTCTCTCTCTCTCTCTCTCTCTCTCTCTGTAAGTATTCACTCTCCCCTTGAAAGATTTAGATGAGAGAGGTTTGTGAGATATTCTTACCCTTTATGTCCTGTCCCATATCTGTAGAATATTTTTTTGTTATAACAGTTCTAAAAAATAGTGAGTTCATCCTTTTTAATTATCCTTTTTTTCCCCTAAAACCAATAAAAGAGAAAAAAAAAAGACTTTCCCAGGTCCTATTTGTCTTTCTCTATCTGTGAGCCTTATAGATAGTATGATTCTAGAAGATATTTTTATTTGTTCATTTCCTAAGCATTGGAATATAAACATTTAAGCATTGTTTGGCCCCTTCACATTGCTCAAATTTATTTACCTTTCTACGCTTCCTTGTATCCTGTGTTTTTGATTCAAAGATTATACACATTTTTTTTGTTTTTTTGTTTTGTTTTGTTTTTGTGGGGCAATGAGGGTTAAGTGACTTGCCCAGGGTCACACAGCTAGTAAGTGTAAAGTGTCTGAGGCCGGATTTGAACTCAGGTCCTCCTGAATCCAGGGCCGGTGCTTTATCCACTGTGCCATCTAGCTGCCCCGATTATACACATTTTTAAAGGTCATGGGTTTCAGCAAATGACTAATTTTTTCATATTACCTTTCTGAAACCTGTTTTCTAGGGATAGTTCTTTTTGATATTAGATAATTGATATGTTCTGATTTTTGAACCTCCCTCCCTAATATTTATTGTTGACTCATGAAAACACTTAGTTGAGTTTGTTCAGTTTTATGTTTTAAGAAATCTCCTACTGGATTTAAATTTTCCACCTTTTGTCCTTAGGTCTTTATCCTAGTTACATTCCCTCCCCCTTAAGAATTTTTACTTTTACATATGTATTTTAGCTTTTCTTTCTTTTCTTGCATACATTATTGGAGTTTTATGGTTGTCATTTTTTTTACCAGAGTATAACTTGTATTTTTTGTAGAGTTACTCTTTTCCTCTGGATTTACACTCTTGTACCTAACTTAACCCATGGTTGTTCTTCATTGTATTGAGTATATTCTTTTATTTACTCATATTACCAGCGCTATTTCCTGGATTAGAATTAGATGCCAGAGCCAGGCTCTCTGAGACAGTTCCATAAACATCAATATTCACCTTCTCTGCCACAGTGCATTCCTCCTGCAGGGTTGCCTGAAATGCCAAGCTTGTTCCAAACTCTCAAATCCAGACACTCATTTCTTTCACAAAAAGGTATTGATTTATTCAAGGAAGTGTATAGTTCTTGCTCATAGTAGTTTCTAATTGAATCAATTAAAATTATTTTATTTTAAAAAGTAATTTCTTTTGAGTGGGTAGCATAATCCCACCTACCACATGCCTCTCCATTGTCCTTTGGGTACCTTTCAAATTCCATTCTTTAGAGATTATTGGTTTGCCTCTTTCACAACCATATGGCATCACTGGAAGAATACTTGTGTTAATAAGTTGGCCTCTGTTTTCAGGAGATGCTTGGAGTCATTACAAGTATCTTAAGAGCTAATATAGCCCCCTCCCTTACTGAAGCATGGGTTAAGTTCATTGTCCATATGCAGTATCTATTCAAGAATAATGCAAGTCCATAAGCAAAACTGGGGCTACAAGGAGATGCAAGGAGTTGGCATGCAGTCTAATGGTAGATATCACACATACACATACACACAAGGGAATGGTGATCAGGGATGGGACCTTTGGCCAAGAAAGTTATAGGCATCATTGCTGGGGTTATGGTGAATTAGAGTAGCATACTTAATTCAGAAACAGACAGGATTGATTTTATCATGGTTCATGGTTCTAGAATTGGAGGAGAGTGCTTAGAAGAAGGTAGGTGGACAAGGAGGTCAGTAAGGCAATGAAGAAGATGATGGGAGAATGAAGAATAAAGGGAAGGTCTATTGCTTTCTTGTAAGAATATTTTAGGCGAAGCAGTAACAAACCAATTAGGAGCTGAGAAGGCCTAGGGGGAAATTCTTCTAAGTCAGTAGTGTCAAACTCAAATGGAATGGTGACAAGAGGGTGCATATTGATTTAGAAAACCTCAAATTAACACTATTTCTGTTTTATTGTACTTTAATTTATTTTGTTAATGCTTTTTCAATTGTATTTTAATTTTGTTTGGTCTACACTAAGCAGTGTTGGGACCATAATTTTGACACTTCTGTTTTAAGTTCTATTCTTTAGTTTGAGGGGTAAGGTAGTGAAGTGGTTGTAACATTTATAAAGCATTATAAGGTTTTTAAACTGTTTTATATTTATAAACACATATATGTATGTATATATGTGTGTGTAAGTACACCATTTGCTCCTCACAACAACCCTTTGAGTTACATGTTTTTATTAGACAGATTTTACATGAGAAAACAGATTCAAAGAGATTTATCCAGGATCATATAGGTAGTAAATGTCTGAGGCAGAATTTGAATTCAAATCTTCTTAGATCCCAGTTCAGTATGTCACTACAAATATGTGCTGAGGGAGTGTCTTTACTGAGAGAACCTATAAAATCCTATGCTATTTAATGAATGTATCTAAGCTATAGAAAATGTATGTTACTGTAGGTGAGTTAGGTTATAAATACATTCAGTGAAAATGTAATAGTATGAGATTGTTTATAAAATCTCAAAATCATTTCCCTCCCACTAAAGAAGCAAGTTTGATTAGATAGGATTAGGGAAAAATGTTGCTTTTTACTATTAATTATGACTAGGGTGAAAAGATGTGAAATATAAAATGTGATGATTTATGCTTAGGAAGGTTTGCCTTTGTTTTGATTGAACTGAGTTTGTATATGAAATTAAATATGTGAATTCCTCCTAACATACTCCTGAGCTCACTTCTAATGACCTAGATAAATTATCATGACTATGACCAAATAAAGACCAGAAAAAATAAATTTAATTAATTAAAATTCCACATCTACAATCTCCATCTCTATTACATCTTTGGTTCCTGTGGGTTTCTTTATCTATGCAAGATCAATGTATCCAACCCCACCCTCTCTCCTGAGCTGCAGGTGACATCACCAGTTACTGATTGACCATTTAAAAGAGGGTATTCTTGAGACATCTCAAACTCAATATATCTAAAACTAAACCTTTCCCCCTTCCAAACTATTCTCTCTTCCACACTTTCCCATGTTTTCAAAGGTATCACTATTCGTCCATTTTCTCAACTTCAGTATTATCTTGGACTCCTCAACTTCCTTAATATCTGGTATCGAAACAGATGCCACATTTTGCTGTTTTTACCTCCAGAGCATCTATTATATTTAAAACCTCTCTCCAGATACACATATGTACTACATTAACTCAGATTCTGATCACTTCTTGTCTCCATTTTTAGAAGACCCTTTTAATTTTTCTCCCTACCTCCTTTCTCTCCCCACTCCACTCCATCCTACATACCATTGCAAAAGTGATCTTCCTTAAGTATGCACATGACCATGCCCCTCCCTTACTCAATGAAGCCCACAGGCTCCATATTGCCTCTTAAATAAAATATAAATGTTTCTGTTTAGCTTTTTATTTTTTTAAAGTGAGGCAATTGGGTTAAGTGACTTGCCCAGGGTCACAAATTGTTAAGTGTCTGAGGCCGGATTTGAACTCAGGTACTCCTGACTCCAGGGCCAGTCTCTATTCACTGTGCCACCTAGCTGCCCTCTGTTTAGCTTTTAAAGCTATTTGCACCCTAGTCCCAGGCTGGCTTTTCAGCCTCCTTAATCATTATTCCCCTTCCTTCACAATGACTTAGCTATCCTTGTCTTCTCTCTGTTTTTCATATATGACACTCCATCCTCTGTTCCTCTGCATTTAAACTGGCTTTATACCATTCTGAGAATGGGATTTTTCCTTATCTCCACCTAAAAGAATCCCTATCATTTTTCAATATGCAATTCTATTATTATATCAGCCAACAAAGGCATATATTATCAGAATATGCCATCATACATTTTCCCATGAAGACTTTACTGATCTCCACAACTGCCAGTGCCTGTGCTACCAAACTACTTTGTATTTAAGTACTTTGAATTTATTCTCTTTATATTTACTCTGTATATACTTAGGTATTTGTCTCCCCAAATAGAATATACATTTCTTGTATTTTTGTATGCTCGATGTTTATGAGAGTGCCTGGCATGTAGTAGTTGCTATTATGTGTTTGTGGATTAATTGATAAACATCATCACCCATCATCAATCAATCATCATTTTTGTACTCACTTCTACATTCAGTAGAGCTCAGAGAGAAAACTATCCTGAAACAAGTTAATACCTTGCTATTCTTTTATTTTTAATGTTCTGTGGAATGTTATGCAGGTGTAGAAAATAAATGTGTGTTTTTTTTTTCTTTTTGGTAATTGAATAACACTATTGAGATGTTAGAATGTCTTCTGCAAACTCACTGAAATCATCTTTGTAAAACTACAGTGGTAGACAGAGCTATGGGGATCATATGTACCTTATCCTATTCCCAAATGCTTTTGATTTTTTCCACTGTTTTTCTAAATGAAGGTTTTTGTTCCATATAGCTTAGAAATTTTGAGTATTTTGGAATGGCTGCATCTATTTAATTTGTTCTCGTTTTTTGGTGTTTTGTTTTTGTTTTTTAATGGAACTTTGTCTTCTCTGGGTGATGGAAAGCCACAGGCTTGTCTGTGATAATGTTCCATTTCCAGTACAGTTTTTTGTTGAATCCTCAGGATGTGTTGGGATATGTATCTGCAATACAGAGATTTGTCATCAGTAATTTATGAAGAATATCAAGCTTCTGGTATACCTATCTATATGTATGCATAAATGTATGTATGTGTATATATATATATATGTACATATAATCCTGCCTATGGATGTGCTTACCACTTGATAAGTTATTAATATTTGCAACCTGCAATGATCTGCTGCACAGCTTCTATTATTTGCATAATCTACATTGTTCAATAAACTCAGCATCCTTTTAATACGATCTCTGCAAAATCTTTAGGAGCAATGATCTGATGCTGAGTCCCTCTAAAACTCTCAATTTTTTGGCAAAGCAATCTACAGGATTCAGCTTTTGTTCAATACTTCAATTCAATTCAATTACCCTTTTGCAGAGACAGGGTTTGGGGGCTAGTAGGAATTCATGGGTGTGGAACATTGAATACACTATAAACGTACATACATATATACATCTATAAAATCAGGTTTTTCAATGTAATCACTGGTTTTGTTAAAACCTTAAATTTTAGATAAAAATTACAGTGATATAACTGTGCCCTTTACAAATTACATTTTGTTTGTGCTACTATCTCAGGATTCTTAAGTTTCATGTGAGGAAAAAAAATATTTTCTAGACTAAAAAGAACAAAAAGTCTTTCTCTAATATTTCATAAATGGATTTTGCAGTAGTGTTGATTAGAAAGAAAAGCCCAAGTGATATTGTATTAGGAAAATGGATTATTATTCAGACATTTTCATTCATGACAAAGTATAATGGTTTTGAAGTTTATTATTTACATTTCAAATTATTAAGTACCAGAAGGAGAAACGATGCATTTTAGCATGAAATTGGCATAAAAGACTAAGAAATATAACTTGGGAATGTATAACTTTGTTTCTTAAAAACTTTACCACCATGTCTAATGCTGAATAATATTTGTGGAGAACCTCATATTACATCAGCTATGAGCATTTTTACCATCAAAGAAAATGGACCCCAACCTTCCTCCATATAGTTGTATTATCTTCTATTTCTGAATAGACCTGAAAGAAATGCATAACTGGAATGTTCAATCGACTCCTTTATTCTGTCCAAAAGTATTTCTTGAAAATAGTGCATTTTCTTCTAGCCTGGGAACTATAGACCTATGCTGATGTGCATAACTTAATTATGTTTGTTATGAACATATAACTACTTATGCATAATTTGCTCTCAAGTGGCTAAATTCTTATAATAAAATTGCCATTTTGAGTAAACTTTCATGTATGCATATTTTATAGGATCATGGTTTTAGAGCTAGAAGAAATTTCAGAAGTTATCTGTTCTAACCCTCTCAATGTAACTCAAAGAACTTAAATGACTCTCTTAAGGTCATCTAAGTAGCAAGTAGCATATTGGGGCCCAAGACTTCTGACTCCAAAACCTGATAGTCTTTTCATTTCCTTGTTTTCTTCTCTGTGTTCTGATTTCCAGCTTTCTATATTAGTAGAGAAATTTCCAATGATTTAAAAAGGGAACTCCTTTTCTTAGCTCTATCCTGTACCCCCAATCTTGGCCAGTAACTGAGATATTTGTCAAATTTTCATCCTAGAGTGACCATATGAAATAAGCAATGGCTTATTAGCATTCTACAACAGTATTCAACTACTTTAATTAACTTGGTAGACATGCAGCAGTCTAATATTTACCATAGAAGCAGAGATTTGAAGCTAGAAAAACAACTCTATCATTCACTTAAAGTATACTACAAGTCAATTTTTAGAGAACTGACCCATTTTGAGGATTCAAAATTATCTGGTGAATATTTTTATTCTATGAGTATTAACTATAAACAGCAATATGGTATGATTGACACAAAGCTATCCTTGGAGCCCCAGAGGTTGATGTGCATTCATGTCCTGTCTCTAACACATATGGGCTGTGTGCCCCTAACCTCAAAAATGATTTTCAGATTTTAGCAAAGGGAGGTTTGTCTCAGGGATATTCCCTGCCCCAGTAAAATCATGAGTCTGGATCAAAACAAAGCAAAACTGTAATATCAATATTTTTTCAACAGATTACTTTTGTCCATAGGGAAATGGCATGATTTATTTTGAATTTTTTTGCCAGGTAAAGCAAGTTAGGAAGTTGATATAACATTCCTCCAATTTAGTTCTCTATGCCACATTTTAACTATTTCCCTTTCTTATAAAGAAATGTCAATTGCTCTGTTTAGTAAGCATTTACATGCATTTTTTTCAGGGCATAGATTTTAAAGAAGAAACAAAAGATCAGACAGGAAAGAAGGGAAAGAGAAAGGGGGAGGGGAAAGGAGATAACACAAAGGAAAGGAGATAGCATGTTCAGATTCAGGGTAAGGAAATGAACTTGGTGATCAAATGATTAAAAAGGGAAGAAAGAGTCATGTTACCCAATGTCACAGCATATTGAAGAAGGAAACATGCACAACATGCACAACATCATGCTTTTGTGGTTACATGACTTTTAATTATTCTGAGTTGTCTCCCTCCCTCCTTCCCCCTCCACCTGCTGCATAAGTATATGCATTGAGCAATAGATTTCTGCTTCCCTAAGCATTTAAAGAGAGCAATGCTAGAAATAATTTTTGTTGAGCTTCCTATGGTGTTCACTTTTCTTTTAAATAGAAAGGATGTGGGAAGGCAAGCACATTTTCTATGTATTTTCCACAGATTTATAGGAAGTCTGTTCTCATATTGGAGATAGGAGGCCTTTTTCTTTATTTATAGGTCAAGACAAGTGAGTTGAAGATAGCCATACAGTATGCTGTTTCATACTGCCTTACCAGTAACCTCTAGAGTGATTTGGAGATTTAGGGAATTATCTGGGGGTAGGAAGTAATTCACTATGATGCTTGATTTAGCCTCTGTAGAATAAAAGCTACCCATGCTAGCAGAATAATCCACACAACTCCAGCACTCAAGAAGCATAACATATTACACAAAAGAATAAAGCCCTCCTTAATGCAATTGACATGATATATTGAAACTAACCATAATTTCCTGTCTGAAATAGGAAAACACAATTTTTAAACTTCTCTGTCTTTTCTCCTACCCCAAATCTCCTTGAAACCAAATTTTCTTATTATTTTATTCATTATTTATATGAATTTAAAGAAAACAGATGCCAAGAAGAAAAGCATTGTATATAGTGGCAACAAATTCTGAGTTTTGAGAAGCCTATAACTGTAAAAACAAACATTTGAAAGGAGCCAGAAGCTTGATGGAATATAAACTTTAACAAAGATATTGACCCTAGGGGGAAAATGGTGCCTTAGTAAAGTATAAATTATTGAATAATTTTAAATTCAGCTAAACGAATTCCTTTATTTTACAGAAAAACAAACTGAATTCTAAAGATGTGAAGTGACTTGCTCAATGGCACATAACTAGCTTTACACAGAACTAGGACTGCTACCACCACACTCACTCCAATACACTTCATACTGTTATTAGTTTTGTCTTCAGTTATCTCTGTATCTCTCAGTGCCCCTATATCTGTCATCAACTCCCTGGGAATTTTCAGGTTCAGCCCTTTTTAGTTTTCCCTTCCTTTACTTCTTCTTGCTCTGCAAGATTCAAGACCAGGTATGTACAAAATTTATTACATGCACAGTAAATTGTATAGTTATACCTAGGAGTGAAGGTTGAGGTTGTGGGAGGTAACATTTAGTAAAAAAATATCAAAAAAATATCATATCAAATTCAGCCCCAGGTATTATTTCTTTAATTAGTTTTCTGGCTTTACCTCCTAAGACCTTTAAGTGAATTTCTATATACACATCTTTGGTGTTAATAAAAGAAAAATCCTCTGAGGCAAAGATCTTTTTTTTCCTTCTTTTACTAAAAGCAGTAGAACAGCAAATACTAATCTTCTAGCAACTCTGCCAAAACTCTCATGCACTTTTCTACTTCAGTAAGCTTTAGCTGGACCAAGGCAAAATTATGATGCTCATGGAATTTATCTTTGCCTTTGACCACCTGCTCCCTTCCCTGTTGTCGTCCTTTTCAACCCTTCTGAAACTCCAACTCCAGCCCCCATTTCAGTCACAGTCTTTCTAACTGTTCTTATATATTAGTGTCAAGTACTATCAATTATATCTTTCAATACAAAATCCAAATCTAATATCTAATACTGATATCTATCCTGAGGCCCAGCTGACCTCAGGAATAGCTTGAGTTTGTAGATTGCCTCTCTTGATAAGGGAAAGTAGTTCTGGTGAGAGGCCTTTGCCCAGAAGGATCAGTTTCACCAACCATAATCTGGTTTAATAATTATTTCACAGAGGACAAAATTGAAATCCAGAGAAGATAAGTAATACACGCAACTTTGCTTTTCATATTAGCTCTGCTTACCCCCCCCCAAAAAATGAATTGGGGCAGCTAGGTGACACTTACCAGCTCTGTGACCCTGGGCAAGTCACTTAACCCTAATTGCCTTACCCCCAAACAAACAAACAAACATATTAGCTCTGCATTTAGCTATCTGTGTGACCTTATAGGAATTATTTTACTTCCATAAACCTCAGCTTCTTCCTCTCTATAAGTAGAGGGCTTAGCTAAATGGTCACTAAAGTCTTTTTTGGCTCAAAATTATACCTTTCTGTGTATTAATTGACAAGAACATAAGGTATGACCACTCTCAGGATGTTTACCTTTTACTTTGGTATACTTAAAGACATAAAAAGGCTTCAGGAATATAAGGAATAACAATATAATAATAATAATATGATAGAAAGTGGATTTTGGAAGCAGGTAGTCTTGTCAGGTCTCCTTCAAACTAGACCAGTATGCAACCTACCTACTCTGTAGGCATTAAATTGAAAATCTAATAGGGGAACAATGGGAATTTCAGCTTTTAAAAGTGTTGTATTGGTAAAGTTCCAGATATAGCATTTCCTACAACAAGTTGTAGTAGTTATCTATGATTTCAATGATTAAAACCTCCCTGTCATAAAAATAAACAGATAATGAATGAATGAATGAAAAAATAAGTAAATAAAAAACTTAAAAATTAAAAAAAAAAACAAAAAAAATCCCTAAACATATATCCATAACTTCCCATGGATGTGAATAGCCAGGTTACCACAGTGTGAAGGAACAAAATCAATTAATTGACTAAAAAGTCTCCTCTAGCTATTAATAGTGGCTCAATGGAAACTATTCTATAGTCTCCATTTCAGCCAAATGAAAGTATAATTGAATGAATGAATGAGAAAAATGTTTATTAAGAGCTTATTTTTATGCCAAGTACTAATGTTATAGCTAAAAATGCAATATAGTCTTTGATCAAAAGGAACTAACACCTAATTGAGTTCAGTTATAAGGCAAATGTCACGGCCCAGGGATGCTTAGGTTATATAAGCAGGACAGATACCACAAGCTCTTCAAGGCATTGAGGAAGACCTTCTAATCCTTCATTTTGTCTGAAGAAATAGAATTAGGGACTCTTACTTCATTCATCTAAACCTCAAGAACACTTGAATACTTCCAATTGGTTCCGAAGGAAATGGACCAGGAAGGAAGAGCACAAAGGAAAAAGGTAGAGGAGATGAAGAGTTAAAGATATTATATGAGGAACTCATGATTCTCCAGAAAATGCATTAATATTTAGTGACTTCAGTGCAGAGATGGGGCTTCTGGATGGCACGGTGAATAGAGTGTCATGCCTGGAGTCAGGAAGACTCATCTTCTCAAGTTCAAAGCTGTTCTTAGACACTTCCTAGCTGTCTCACCCAGATCAAGTCACTTAACCCTGTTTGCCTCAGTTTCTCATCTATAAAATGAGCTGGAAAAGGAAATGGCAAACCACTCCAGTATTTTTCCATGCAAACCCACAATAGGGTCACAAACAGTTGAACAGGGCTAAGATGACTGAAGAACAGCAAAAAGTATAGAAGTGGACATAGGGTAGAATGTGGAAAAAATATTAGAAGATATAATTTAGGTTAAAGAATAAAAGTGGTTAAAGCTTATAAACTATACAGAATCTTTATTCCTAATAGGATGAATCCTTTTTGTTTGTTTGTTGCTTGTTTATTTCAAGAAGGAAATTAAGAGGCACCTGACAGAGAAGGCATAAAATAAAAACCCCAAAAGTGAAACTGATATTTTAGCTCAAAGTAATTTTACACATCTGATATGGGGACTAGTCAAACAAAGAATGTGTTAAAGATAAAAATCCATGCAGTTGTGTCAATACCAATCTGACGTGCTTAAATAAACTATTGGTGTTTAAAAAAAAGAAAATGAATATAGGATTATAAATGGAAATGGACTTTACATAAGTTAACCAATGTAAATCATTTGGAAAAACAAGGAGACCAAAAGGGCCTAGAAACCCCTTTATCTAGCAAAAGTCAGATTTTCTTGGCAAACACGCAGCTATGTCAATTAAGGACAAAGCAAGTTTAGAATACAAGACATTTTGTAAATATCTTGGTGGGAGTAGATAGATAGAGCAAGAGTAAGAACAGTATTACCTCATTTTTTTTTAAAGTGAGGGCAAAGTAGAGGAAAAGCAAATTATGGAAATCTTGGCCTAAAACCAGTTAACTAAAATCATATTCAGTGCATTTAATGATGAAACTAGAAAGGATGACAATAGTCAGGTGAAAAGTGAAAAGATGGTCAAAAATTTTCATTAAAAAAGAAAAAAAAAACACATTTTTTTTCTTCCCTAATAACAGTGGAGTCACAAACTATGAATTCAACATTACATTCCCCAGTGTGTGGCAAAAAGAATTAGAGATGGCACTAAAGAAATCAAAAGTGGTGGCAGCTAGATGGTGCAGTGGATAGAGCACCGGCCCTGGAGTCAGGAGTACCTGAGTTCAAATACGGCCTCAGACACTTAAAACTTACTAGCTGTGTGACCCTGGGCAAGTCACTTAACCCCAGTTGCCTCACTAAAAAAAAAAAAAAAAAAGAAGAAAAAGAAAAAGAAGAAATCAAAAGTGACAAGAGAACTGATCTAGGTCAAGGATATACTGAGTATGCTAGGGGCACCACAGTTTTGGGTGTATTGAGGAATCAGTTCTTAGAGTATCTGAAAGAAAGGAAGACACCAAACCCATGAGGTGTGTTCAGGAGACCTCTGACTGTATCCTTCCCAAAAAGGTTACGATGAAAATATAACTACTAACCTATATCACTGCTTTCCCATTTCTCTGACCTTGATTTGAACACATTCTGAACATTCATCTATGATGAAGGAATGTTAAAGACACAGTTGGAGTTTTGCAAATGCTATTCTGTAATAAACCACATAATGTAGTAAGGATCAAATGAAGAGTAACTATGCTTTATTGGTTCTCAGGCACAGCCAAGTGATCTAAAAGAATACTCCCTCCTTGGGTGCAACTCTGCCTACCCCTTTACCCATCATCACCACCACTCCCAGGTCAGAATATTGGCTAGAACTCTTATGGAGGATTAATTGCAGAATCTAGGTGGCACATTGGATAGAGCACTGGCCCTAGAGTCAAGAGGACCTGAGTTCAAATCTCACTTCAGACTCTTACTAGCTATGTGACCCTGGGTAATCACTTAACCCTATTTGTCTTAAACATCTGGAGCCATCTCCAGTCATCCTGATGTATGTCTTGCTATTAGACCCAGATATCTCTGGAGGAGAGAATGAGGCTGATGACTGTGCACAGTCCTCTCTCAATTAAAAATTTAATTTACTGCAAGTCATGACATCACCCTGATGTCATGGTCCTCTTCAAGAATGAAGCACATCTGGGATAGGAACTCAGTATTTGACAAAAACTGCTGGGAAAACTGGAAGATAGTATGGCAGAAATTAGGCTTAGACCAACATCTTACACCTTATACTAAAGTAAGGTCAAAATGGATACATGATTTAGACATAAGAGGTGATACCATAGGTAAATTAGAAGAGAAAGGAATAGTATACCTATCAGATCTTTGGAAAGGAAAACAGTTTATGACCAAAGAAGAGATAGAGAGTATTATGAAATGCAAAATGGATGATTTTGATTATATTAAATTAAAAACAAATTTGTACAAACTGAAGCAATACATCAAAAATTAGAAGGGAGGCAGAAAGCTGGGAAACAATTTTTATTGCCAGTACTTCTGACAAAGGCCTCATCTCTAAAATATATAGGGAACTAAATCAAATTTATAAGAATCCAAGTCATTCCCCAATTGAGAAATGGTCAAAGGATATGAACAGGCATTTTTCTGATGAAGAAACCAAAGCTATCTATTCCCATATGAAAAAATGCTCTAAATCTCTAATGATTAGAGAGATGCAAATTAAAGCAACTCTGAGGTACCACCTGACACCTATCAGATTGGCTAAAATGACAAAAAAAAAAGGAAAATAATAAATGTTGGAGAAGCTGTAGAAAAATTGGAACACTAATGCATTGTTGGTGGAGCTATGAACTGATCCAACCATTCTGGAGAGCAATTTGGAATTATGCCCAAAGGGCAATAAAGCTGTGCATACCCTTTGAACTAGCAATACCACTTTTGGGTATTTTTCCCAAAGAAATCATGGAAAGGGGAAAGGGATCCACATGTTCAAAAATATTTATAGC